>NW_006239172.1:791886-798084 GCF_000226075.1 Solanum tuberosum
AAAAAAAAGGAAAACAAAGAAAAATACAAGTAGGGCTCAGTACTAGGCAACATGTACTGAGTAGGTATCATCGGCCAACCCAAAATAGAAAATAATATGTAATGAATAATAGTATAAAATCAACTATGACACTTAGCAGGTGGAAAGCAAATGAACAAGTGACAGTTGAAGCAAGTACGTAATCAATCACAATATCAAGCACACACACGAGGACTCATGCCTCCACATCACACTCGTTTGTAAATTATGTTAATTGAGATTGAGTACATTAAGTTAATTTAATATCTTTTACCTTTAATGTTACCGTGTCGGAACGTGACACTCCGATCCAATAATATCATTAATTTATCATTTATTATCACCACTTTTCAATTCATTAATAATATTACATCAAGCCTTCTTTATTCAAGGCATCACTTTGATAGAGAAGTTTTCAGATTATAAATCTCACGGTCTCAGGATTTTAGACCAATCATAAACCACACAATCACACAATCAAGTACATAGAGAACTTCACAGTATCATTCAATGCATGTCAATCGCTATTAAGAGTTTATCTATCAAATAGAATAAACCATAACCTACCTCCACCGAAGAACCGAAGTCAAGCAAACTACTTCTCCAATGCTTTTCCCTTCCTCAATGCCTCTGAACCTTTCCAATCTATTATTTAAAGAAATCAAAGCGTTGAAGCATTCCCTGGATGGCAGTCGCTACTGGTTGATGCCGCAGGGTGTTTCTCTCGTTTAGTCTTTTTAATTATTCTAGGGTAACTAATTATGAACAAATAAATATTAAATCTAACTACTTTTAATGTTATCTTCTTTAACCACCAACTAAATTAATTATTAAAACTACCCCACTAATTCCATATTGTAGTTACGAATAGTCCAAATACTCATTTAGAATCTATCGAAAGAGTCTTATGAAACAAAAAGCTCTAGTACTCAAAACGACCAAATGGGTCGTTACAGTTGGAACTCCAAAACTTCATAAAAACTTGGTCTTTGGGGATTTGAGTCACTAAAAAAGTTTTAAAAATGAGAGCTCTTAAAGAGGGGTTAACAAAAGTTTCTCCAACTAACTTTACTAGAGAACCTTAATCATTATCGTAAGATGAGAAGAAAGTTGAAACTTGAACTAATTATTAACGGAAAAAACTTCAACTCCATAAAGGTATTTTTGGACACAAGATTTGGTTGCTCAGATGGTAAATATCGTCCATCTCTAAGCTCAAGATTATGGGTTTGAATCACCAACTTGATACAGAGTTGGGAGCTCTCTAGAAACTATTCTTTTAATTCATTTCCTAGGAGCTCCCACTTCCTTACCGAGTTGGCGACTCGAACCCACAACTTTGAAGTTAGAGATGAAGGTGTTTACCATATGAACAACCGCCTCTTGTGTTCGAAACTCTCTGTCTTAAAAGAAAAACCCTTTATGAAATTGTGAAGAAAATAGCAAAAATATCTGCATTTCACAAAAGGAAAAAAATCTTCAACATGAAGTTATTTTCTTTATGTTATTTATTTATATTTCTCTGATGTGAATTTTTAAAGTTCCTTTCAATTTTACAATTTATTTATATTTTATTGTTAAAAAAGTCACACATATATACATTCATTGTCTAACAAAAAGAGTATATATTTACTCTTTTCATTAACAAATTCATATTTATTGAATTAAACAAATTTAAAATTATAATCCTTCCGTTTTTTCTTTTAATTCGTTGTAATTAAATCAATTACCTTAATTACTACCAAGAGACACGAATAAAGTTGAAACTTGAGCTGATTATGAAGAAAATCTCAATGAGAAGTTAATGTAGTATATATTCCTATGATGCAGTAATGTAGTATAGGGATTTTAAAAGTAACCTTTATGCCCTTTCAAAATATCATGCAAATAAATTCTTCTTTTTTTTTAAATGAAAGGTGCAAATATATGTTTTGCTATTTAGAACTGATATACTCATTGTTAAAAAAGTCACACATACATGCACGCACACACGCATACACAAAGATTTTTTTAATTCCACAAATATCACGTGACTTTAAAATATAACCTTGTCCATTTTTTACTCCTCCAAACCCGGTCTAAACTCAACTCATACCCAACCCTTGACTTCGAATGTGAGGTCAAGGGTTCGAATAGCCGCATGCCACTAAATTCTAATAATTTTTTAAATATCTTTTAACTAAATCACTTACCTTAATAACTATAAGAAGACTAGAATGTTGAAACCTCACAATTCCATAAAAACATGATTTTCGGGGAGAAGAAGGTTGCTTAGATGGTAAATATCATCCACTTTTAATATTAAGATGGTGAAGTTGACTTACTAAAAAAGTTTTAAAAATGAGAGCTCTTAAAGTGGGGTTAACAAAAGTTTCTCCAACTAACTTCACTACAGAACCTTAATCATTATAGTAAGATGAGAAGAAAGTTGAAACTTGAACTAATTATTGACGGAGAAAACTTCAACTCCATAAATGTAATTTTTGTCACAAGATTTGGTTGCTCAGATGGTAAATATCGTCCATCTCTATGCTCGAGATTATGGGTTCGAATTCGCAACTTAGTATAGAGGCGGGAGCTCTGTAGAAACTGTTTTTTTAACTCATTCCCTAGGAGCTCCCACTTCCTTACCAAGTTGGCGACTCGAATCCGCAACTTTGAGGTTAGAGATGAAGGTGTTTACCATATGAATAACCGTTTCCTATTTTCGAAATGCTCTGTCTTAAAAGAAAAACCCTTTATGAAATTTTGATGGAAAATAGCAAAAAAAATCTGCATTTCTCAAAAGGAAAAAAATCTTCAACATGAAGTTATTTTCTTTATGTTATTTATTTATATTCCTCTGATGCAAATTTTTAAAGTTCCTTTCAAGTTTACTATTTAGAGTTGATATGTTATTGTTAAAAAAGTCACACATATATACGTTCATTGTCTAACAAAAAGAGTATATATTTACTCTTTTCATTAACAAATTCATAATTATTGAATTAAAAAAATTAAAATTATAATCCTTCCTTTTTTTTTCTTTTAATCCCTTGTAATTAAATCAATTACCTTAATTACTACCAAAAGACAACAATAAAGTTGAAACTCGAGCTAATTATGAAGAAAATCTCAATGAGAAGTTAATGTAGTATATATTCCTCTGATGCAGTAATGTAGTATAGGGATTTTAAAAGTGACTTTTATGCCCTTTCAGAATATCATGCAAATAAATTCTTCTTCTTTTTTTAATGAAAAGGTGCAAATATATTTTTTGCTATTTACAACTAATATACTCATTGCTAAAAAAGTGACACACACGCACTTAGGCACACACACAAAATCTAGACAGAACCCAACCCTTGGCTTTGAATATGAGGTCAAGGGTTCGAGGAGCTGCTTGCCACTAAATTCTAATCAATGTTTTTATCTCTTTTAACTAAATCACTTTCCTTAATAACTATATGAAGACTAGAATGTTGAAAATCCACAATTCCATAAAGACTTGGTTTTCGGGGAGAAGAAGGTTGCTCAAATGGTAAACATCATCCATTTTTAATTTTAAGATGGTGAATTTAAGTCACTAAAAAAGTTTTTAAAATGAGTGCTCTTAAAGAGGGGTTAACAAAAGTTTCTCGAACTAACTTAACTATAGAACCTTCATCGTTATCGTAAGATGAGAAGAAAGTTGAAACTTGAACTAATTAATAAAGGAAAAATTTTCAAATCCAGAAAGTTATTTTTGGACACAAGATTTGGTTGCTCAGATGGTAAATATCGTCCATCTCTAAGCTCAAGACTATGGGTTCGAATCACCAACTTGGCATAGAGGTTGGAGCTCTCTAGAAACTATTTTTTAGCTCATTCCCTAGGAGCTCCCACTTCCTTACCGAGTTGGCGACTCAAACCTACAATTTTGAGGTTAGAGATGAAGGTGTTTACCATATGAACAACCGTCTCTTGTGTTCGAAACTCTCTGTCATAAAATAAAAGCCCTTTATGAAATTGTGAAGGAAAAGAGCAAAAAAATCTAAAAGGAAAAAAAATCTTCAACATGAAGTTATTTTCTTTATGTTATTTTTTTTATGTGACACCCTAGCTTAAGATTAGAATTCCCATATCGGCAAACATACGAGAGATGCTGGGTATATAAGTAAGCAACAGTGTTCAAGGAAGCGGAAAAAAGCGATAAGGCCCCGTTTCACGCTTTAAGCGAAGCGCTCGCTTCATTGAAGTGAATTGTAAATTAAAAGAAAAGAGACCAAAATAAATAAAGACAATATATATAACCAAAATTTCAAAATTAAAAACCAAAAATTAGAACATCACAAATCCTCCATATAACATAACACTAAGCAAAATCAAAGTTATATTGCATGGTTCAACATCTAATTTTTTTAATTCTACAATTCTTCTACTACAAGATTATTAAAATCTTGTATTCCTCCATTATCATTATACTGCTCATCATCTTCTTCAAGTCCATCACTATCTCTTTCAACTTCATCCACTAGGAATAGACTTGTAGCTACTTCTTTTCCCCTCCTATGTGAGCTTGAAGTATTTTCTCTTAAATCATAACGGTTCTCCTCAACCTCACTTGCCTCCTCAACAACACCCCAAGTATTTCCTCTTAAATCATAACGGAATAGACTTTTAAAAAAGGGAGGTTTTTTTGCTCTTTTCCTTCATAACTCGGTAAAGGTTTCTCAGAAAATAAGAGGACGTTGCATAGATAGTAAGCACACTCAACGTCCAACCTCAAGATTACGAGTTCGAGACATCAAAGGAGCAAAAATGTGAAAGCTTTTTAAGGAGAGGGTTAAAAAAGGTTTCTTCGGACCAACTCCACAACTACTTAAAAACGTTAGAGGGCTCTAAGGATGAGATCTCTTAGAGCACCAACCTCAAGTTTGCGGGTTTGAGTGACCAAGGAAACAAATAGATCGAAGCTCTTATGATGGAGTTAGTTCAAAGAAACCATAGAGGGATCTAAGAATGAGAGTTATAAATGATTATGGAGTTATTTGTTCTTTTTCTTCACAACTTCATAATCGCTTACAACCAACATTCTTACCGCACTACTCTAGGGTCTATTCAGACTAAACTCCTATCAAGGAGTCCCACCTTTTTGCTCCTTTGACGATTCGAATCCGCAACTTTAAGGTTGGAGATGAAGACTGCTTATCATCTGAGCAATCCCCTCTTGTTGTCGAGCTGTGAATGAAAAAAGGAAAAGAGCAAAAAAGTTTGCATTTCCCACAAATCACCCCTACCCTAGACCCCCCGCGCGCCCGCCCCTACCATTCCCCCACCCCAAAAAAAAAATTAAGTTTGTTTTTAAAATATATTTTCATTTTCAAAAATTATTTTCTACTCTAGTATAAATAAAAAATACTTCTCAAAAACATTTTTCATTCATAAATCAAATACTAAAAATCTTTTCCGAAAAATATTTTCTACTCACCAACCAAACATAAGAAATAAGTCAAAAATCTACTTGTTTTCCACGAAAACATTTTCCTTCATACCAAACACACCCTTAATTGTTGCTTCACAAATTGGTGTTGAACAAGAAGTTAACTTTAACTTTAGCGAAATCAATTTGTTTTAAGATGTGTAAATATAGCCTGATTACAGAACTATATATGATTTGGTGCCAAAAAAAAGTTCACTTTACGACTTAGGCTTTCTTATTAATATATATAGGTATTCACCTAGGAAAGCGCCACTCACGAAATCTCTTTACATTGCTGTACTTGAAATATCGCATTATAACAAGTTTTTGTATGATCTATTCAAGCTATGAAGTACGTGCAATCTTTTAGCGATTTTCTTATTTAGATTTTATTTCATGAAAATGGAGATAAGATGGAACTTGGACAGTAGGAGTGCCTGAAGATTATCCCTGCTGTTTAAAAAAAATCACTTCATGCATATGAATAAAAGTTGGGTGCTTCACCAACAAGGGTTGTGGTGGACTTGGAGTGGTAAGTATTTCTTCATCCTTAACCAAGAGGTCTCGGGTTTGAGCCCCTTGGGTACAGAGTCACTTTTGTTAGGGAGCGCTTTACCTCCCAATGTGAGACTTTCCGGCGCGAATCCAGATTTAGTCGGGCTCCAATGTGGAACTTTCCGGTGCAAATCCAGATTTAGTCGGGTTCTGTTGGGTTTTAAAGGTGTGAACAGGAAATGAAG
>NW_006239172.1:798184-837339 GCF_000226075.1 Solanum tuberosum
TGTGACCTTTACCCTTTGTTGGCTATAAATAGAGACGTTTTCTCTCATTTTTTGGCATTGAATTCTTCCCTTCTTTTGCATACATTTCTTACAAAACAAAATCGATCGATTGTGTCTCTGTGTGTGATTCGTTGCTGTCATTTTGAGTTCGTTGAAATTATCGAAGTTTGAGGTACCGCTACTTTTTTAATGGTTAATCCATTTTATCTTGGAGGAATTAATCTGCAACCTTGGGTACTTGAGGGGATTAAATTTCTTAAGGACACACAGTGGGTTCTGTGGACTCGGATAGTTCTTTGTGTTTTTCTTTTCATCTTTTATTATTTCTGGTTTGCTAATCTTAATACAGGAGATAACAGGTTTCAATGTGGGTACCAGACACCAGATAGAAAACCAAAAAAAAAGTTGGGTGCTTCAAAATGGTGATGAGTCATTTACAGATGCATAGAATATGTTTGATTTATTTTCCGTATGGTGACATTGTTAAAGAATGACAAAAGTCCCACATCGGTGATTAATGAGATGGGTGGACTCCTTATAAGGCTTGGGCAATCCTCCTTCCTTTGAGCTAGCTTTTGGGGTGTGAGTTAGGCCTAAGACCTAATTTAACAGACATCTGGAGGATTCAATTTAGTTTGCATTTGAAAAAAGTGTAAGAATAACGATAAAATTGACTCGTAGAATCAACCACTAATTCAAAATCCAAAGTAGCCTATGTTGAAAGACACTCTGAATTTTTTTGATTAACTAATAATAATTTTCTTATTGTAATCATATCCAGAAATGACTGATTTTGTGAGGTCAAGGCTACACAAATGGGCAGGAGATCAAGAAATTTTAAGAAAGATGAACCCTATATTGAATTTATTACATCTCCAAATAATCGTGATTGGGTTATTTGGAGATGTATTAAACTCAATATAAAGTCCATTTTTCTCAAAAGTTCTTGCATCCTTTACCCGTTTGTGTCGCTTTGACCTCACAAAATTAGCCACTTCTGGATATGACTACAACAAGACAATTATTATTAGTGATTAATCAAGAAATGTCACTTTAAAATTGGACTAATTAAGTCACATGTAAAATGTGTTCTAAGAATTATGATTCATGTTGCACTCAAACTGTGGTCTAGTACTCATCGATTTTATTGAGTTACTCTTAAAATGAGCTCAATAAAACATATATATTAAGAAATGTATTATTTGTAAACGTGTACACACAAAATATGAAATATCAAATTAGTAATCCAACAAAGAATTTGAGCATCTACAAATTGCACAGAAAATGGACTTTAGCGTGTTTTTTTTATGTAACTCATGCATCGATAAAATCAGTGATTTCATATTTTAAAAAATTGAGCTTAGATTCTAAAACTAACTCATAAGAAAGGAGGGATTGGCCAAAATCATAAGCGTATAACCTATATTAAATATTCTAACAAAATAATAAAGTAAAATAATAAAAGAATACTTATCGATCTAGACTGGTATCAATGAGAGTGTCCCTAGTGCTATTTCCTAGAGTTGCACAAGAATATGAAGAACACTTGATAAGGCAACCTCTATTTCACACTTTTTTTTCTTTCTAAAACTTTAATATTACTAGAAAATAAGCTAACGGAGAAGAAGATAAATTTGTGATATTTCATGTCTTGTTTGCTGCTGTTTATATATAGGTAAGGAGAGACAAATCCTAATGTAGAGATGAAATAATATTTGTGATAAATAGATTGGTCAAAGATTTACAAAGTCTAGTTTTTTTATTCTTTATGAAAAAAAACAAAATCAAAGATAAAAATGGGAAAAAAAAATTAAAGAAAAAAAGAAGTTATATATAGACAACACTTGTAAATATATTCCTCAACTTTAAGGGAATATACCTTTTGATCAAAAAGTGGAATAAATTATTCCTCAACTTTAATGGAATCTACCTTATGTTCAAAAAATGGGATAAACAATTAGGGCTAGGCATTGGTAATTTGGTTCGGTTTGGGCTCTTTTATTTTGATTTTTTCCGTTTTTGGTTATTGAACTTGTGTTGTATCGAATACCGAATTGAATTAATTCGATTCGATTTATTAAATTCGATTTTACACACTTAATTTGTTCATTGAAAATTAGACAAAAAAAGAAAGAACATGGAAGAAGAAAAACAGAAAATAATCAAATAAACAATCGAATACATGGAACTAAAAGTTGAAAACTTGAAATCGCAGCAGTTGCAATCGCTGGTCGCTAATTGTTTCCCTGGTCACGACGATGGTTGAGGCTAACTTGGAAAGTTGGAATTTGAATTTGGAAGAGAAGCAGAAGCCAGAAGGTGCGGCGGAAATTGGAAAAACAAAAATGAAAAGTTGAAAACCTAATGCTAATTGCTAACTTGGTATTTGCTAAGGGGGAAAAATGAAATAAAACTTTAAAGGCAAATTGATATAACATTTAAATATTATAATATTAATAATTACCTAATATGTAATATAGTATATACTATATATATTAGTGTGTATATTTCAGTCAAACAGAAATATCAAAAATACGAAAACACATACTAAAAACCAAAATATAAAAAAATTGATTCGATTCGATATTTTAATTTTTCGGTACTTGTGCCTACCCCTAATAAGCATATTCCTTTAGTCTATGAAATGGTGCAAACATATATCTATTTGAATTAAAAAAAATATTTATTTGTATTTTTAAATGGGAAAAAGGTCTGAAAAATACTTCAACTTTGACTAAAATTGTTATTACGATACCAAATTTTATGGAGAACCTTTTACTCCCTGCACTATTTAATAGTTTATTTTAAAAGTATATATGTGCCCACGTGGACACATTATTATTTAAAATGATGCAATATTTATGATGTCCACGTAGACACATATATACCTTTAAAATACACTATTAAATAGTACAGGGGGTAAAATGTACTATGAAATAGTACAGGGGGGTAAAAGGTCCTTTTTGAAGTTTGGTATCGCAATAACAATTTCTGCCAAAGTTGAAGTATTTTTCAGACCCTTATCCCTTTTTAAATTAAGAAAAGCCACATCATTTTTTAAAGAGGAACTTTTGCAAACATCCACACAATAATCTTAATTATGCTCCATAGTTATAGTTTACATATTTACGGGTTGTAGTTACAATTTAAGCTGTCTCGTTTGTATAATTCGCTGGTACATTTGTATAATTCAGTTATTTTTGTATAAACTTGAAATAACGAATTTATACAATCACAAACATCAGAAGTGTAAACAGTTATACAAATTATATTATACAAATTTCAAATTATACAAAAGTTAAGGGAAAATGTACAAGTACCCCCCTAGACTATGATCGAAATTCCAGAGATACACCTTAACTAAACTAAGGTCCTATTACCCCCCCGAACCCATTTTTTTTTTTTGTAATTTTGTGCACCTTTTTAGCTTACGTGGCATCCAAATATCTCTCACGCGCCTTAATTGCGTGGAGTCAAGGAGTGTGCCAAGTAAGACAAAAGGCGTACAAAATTATAAAAAAAAATAAGTTCAGAGGGGTAATAGGACCTTAATTTAGTTAAGGTGTGTCTTGGGATTTCGGTCATAGTCTAGGGGGTACTTGTGTCTTTTCCCGAATTATATTATATAAATTTCGAATTATACAAACCTGTGAATTATACAAAACTAAAAAGTTGAGACGCATAATTATAGCTAAAAGTAGGTCGCGAATTATAATTAAGACAAACTATAGCTATGTTAAGTAATTAACTAGTATATATTTACTTATACACACAATTTTCTCTTTTTTAAAACTGGTTTGTTAATTTTTAACCAACCCGACCCAAACAAAAACCAAAACCCTAACATAAATCCTATTTTGACGCGTTACTCTGCTTTCCATTGACGCGTTACTCTGTTTTCCTATAGATAGAGGAGAGGGATTCATTGTTGTGGAGCTTAGTCTCTTTTCTTTCTTCTTGGCACACAATGGAGAAGAAGACGAAGGGCAACATGCTAAATTACAAGAAGAAAAAGGAGACCATCAAGAAAAAGACTAGAGAGCTTTCAATCCTCTGTGACATTAAAGCTTGTGTCATTCTTGTTGATCCTAATCGAGAAGTCGATACATGGCCTGAAAATCCCACTGATTTCAACCCCATTATTCAATCCTACAAAGAAAATCTCTTTCACGGCAAGAGAAAACGAATTGATGATGATGGGTGTTTCAACAAAAAGTCGAAAAAGAATTATTCTCTGTTTTGCGATGATGGTGAAGATCAGTGGCTTAATGACGTGTTTAGAGGGTCGAACGAAAGTTTGTTGGTGAAATTGAATTTGAAATTAGAGGCAGTGGAGAGAAGAATTGAATTCTTGAAGATGGTGAATTATGGGAATGGGGTTTTTGAAGGATCAACTTCAAGTGAGAAAGAAACAATGGCGGCTCAACTTCAGTGGCTTTAGGCCCCAAAAATAAGGGCCTCCAAAGAACCAAAAAAAACCAAATTCAGTTCGCTCAAATTTAGATGGGAGTTGTGTAGGATGAACAAGGGCAAACAACCGGTCATTCTTATGTTAACTTTGGGGATAAATCTGTAAATAAAATTTCCATTTGCTATGTGTATCTACCTTCTGATTCTTCATTGTTTATATCAATAGAGTATAGAATATGTAACAAGTTTTGATTCAAAGAAACAACCTTTAGAGTAATCAGTGTATTTGTGTGACGACAAGTTGATATTGCTTGTGCTGTATTTCTTGATAGTAAACAGATGATATATTGATGAGTTTATCAGCTGTAGTTAGGACATTTTTTTTCCTTAGCTACATGACTTTTTGACTTAGCTCTGTTGGGATTTTATCTGAGCATTTGTCTGTTCAAAATGTCATACACTATTTTTCTGATAAGAATTAGTAATTTAGTATAGTTTTGGTTCAAAGTTTTCCATCTTAAGAATGGAAAGAAAATGCCTTCACCAGTACTATTGCGTCTATTTTCTATTAACATCATGTTGCTATCTGTGTGTAATTACATAGCAAATATGCTTTCTGGAATTTCGTCATGTACAAGATTACTTTTCATGACTAGTCCATATTGGCCCCTGCTGGCACAGGCCGTCCCTATCTAGTACGAAAATATAGGGAAGATGCACAAAAAATAAATATATTCGAGCAAGAGGCAAAGATTAAATGAAGAACCAAAAGCAGATGAAGGAGATACATACATAAAAGAGACAACCAATGAAGACGATGTAAAGTATTGTTATTTGTGAGAAGCAATACCCTACACTTTGTTTGGATGGTTGTTATGTTTTGTTGTATTTTATTGTATTGTGTTATATTGTATCATACTATATTGTTTTAATAAATACAATATTTGGATAAACTTTATCGTTTTCCGTCTATCCATTATTTGGATGATAACCTGTATCTTTCAGATACACATGATTCACCCAATTCACCCACATAGTATCTACTTTGTTTGCAACGCCAGAAGTACTTTGCCACAGCTGACTCATTCCATGTTATCCCTACTATAATCTCCAAACCTTTTTCTTTCTTTGGCCTACACAGCAAGTCCAGTCCATAGAAAATTATGACAAATTATGGTTATTCTCTTAATTACTCTCTTAGGCAATATTAGCATAACAAACCAATAAGAGTGTACCTGAATTAGGACTGAATTTACACTTTAGGGAAATGAAATATGGTCAAGTTCGATAATCTACTCGATCTAGTTGAATTGCACGATATCTTTTGTAATCCAAACACAACTTTTCTCTTGAAGTTTGAAAATCTTTCACTTTATACACTTTCACGATCCAAACACATATATTTACATTTAGGGACTACTGTCTAATATCTCTTATACGATACGCATGTAAGGTTATTTAAAATCATTGGATCTTTATTTTCTTTTTTCAAAATGTGTATCAATTATAAAAGGAATTCAGCTCTGGCAAAAAAATACAGCAGCTAGATGGCAAAAAGTGCAGCAGAAAATTGGCCAAAAATGCAGCAGCTTTTGATGGCCAAAATACAATAGAAAACTAGCAAACAAATGGCCAAAGATACAACAATTAGAAGGCGAAAAAATGCCGCAAAAAAGGGGTCAAATGCTGCAGAAAACTAGCGAAAGAAACTCACCAAAACTGCAAAAGTTAGATGACCAAAATGCAAGCAAAATGGCAAAAAAACTGCACCTAATAAATAAAATTTCAACCAAAGCTGCACCAACACGCATTCAATCTCACATCAAATATATTGTAGTTCAAAACTTAACAAACATAATGCTTCTTAGTCACTAGTCTTCGAGCACGTGCGTTGCAGCGCGTATAGCCCTGTTTGACATTATATTTTTACGATCTAAACATAACAATTCTTTCCGTGCACATATTTTTTATTAGAATTTTTTTAGGAGTTATAAAATATAATTAATGTGTCATCACTCGTATATTCAGCTAAGACTAGAAACAGAAAGAGCCTAGAAGCCTCAAGAGAACCTATCGATTCATTTTCCTCTTTGACGTAGCTCCACCATCCGTGGTTGAAATGGACTTAGGTTCTAGTAGGTTTGCCTCAAGGAAATCTTTGTAGAAAAACATAGAGCTCGAGTGAATTTCACATAGACACTTATACATCTTATAAACGTTGTGATATCAACCTCTATGAAAACTTCTTCAACTCTACATCATTATATTCAGACGACTAGTCCGAGTTAAGCATGTTATTCCCTCCATTTCTTGTACCTAGTGACAATAATTGATGAATTTTACTATTATATCATTCTCCTAAGATGAATCATGAGCTTCAAGAAGCTGTTACTACTACAAAAGAATTCAGATCTAATAAGTATGTTCTCAACTTCATCAAAAATTATTTTGATTTATAATTACTTTTGCTTCTTGTAATTTGTTGATAGTTTCTCTTTTATCCAGTACTATGACCCACAGAAATGTCTTCAATGAGTTTTTATTTTTTGTTTTTATATTTTCAATGATCGATCAATGATCTGATACCATTTATTGATATAAAAAATTCCACATAATACACAAATAAGCTCGAAGAGGTATACATAAAACTTACTTGAGAATTTAGACTACTACCCACTTTTAAAACTATGTCGATTGTAGAGAATATCCACTTAGTTTTTTTTTCATTTATATTCTAAGGTTAGGGTATAAAAAAAAAGAAAAATCTGAGGTAGAATTGTGGGGTCATAAGCCTCTTTAATTGACGTCCGTTATGTTCTTATTAATGACGCCAGTTGGTCCCGAGGGGAAAATAGGAAAATTTTCAAGTTCAAATGAGCCCCAAAGCGCTTTTAAACATATTTTATCGATTTTTAAGTGCTATAGTCCATGAAATTTTGGTGATACAAGATTCCAGAATTTTATTGTCGAAATTTTTCATGGACGTCTATTACGACCTTATTAATGGTGTTAGTTTGTCACGAGGGGCAAATGGGCGTAATTTCAAGGTCAAACGAGCCCCAAAGTAGGAAAACCCAGATTTTACCGATTTTTGTGTGCTATAGTTCATGGATTTTTTGTGATACATGATTCCGGAACTTTTTTGCCAAAAAATTTCATAGACTCTGTTACGACATTATTAATGGCATTAGTAAGTCCCGCAAGGGCAAACAGGTGCTTTTTCAAGTTCAAACGAACCCCAAAGCAGGAAAACTTAGATTTTACTGATTTTCGTGTGCTGGTGATGTGATTTCGAATTTTTTTTGCCAAAATTTTTTGTAGACGTCTGTTAGGACCTTAGTAATGGCGCTGGTTGGTCCCAAGGGGCAAACAAGCGCATTTTATAGTTCAAATGAGCCCCAAAGCAAGAAAAATTAGATTTAACAATTTTCGTGTGCTATAGTCCATGGATTCTTGATGATACCTGATTTCAGATTTTTTTTTCCAAAATTTTTCATGGACGTCTATTACGACATTATTAATGGCGTCAATTGGTTCTGAAAGGTAAATAGACGCATTTTCAAGTTCAAACGAGCCCTAAAAATGAAAAATCTATATTTTATCGATTTTCGTGTCCTATAGTCCATGGATTTTTTGTGATAGTATTCCAAAAATTTTTTTGTCAAAATTTTTTCATGGATGTCGTTACGACCTTATTAATGGCGCTAGTTTGTCTCGATGGTCAAACAAGCACATTTTCAAGTTCAAACCAGCCCTAAAGCAAGAAAAACCAGATTCTATCGATTTTTGTGTTCTATAGTCCATTGATTTTTGGTGATAAGGGATTCAGAATTTTATTTGACGATTTTTTTCAAGGACATCCTTTACGACCTAATTAATGACATCAGTTGGTCCCAAGGGGCAAACAGACATATTTTCAAGTTCAAATGAGCCCCAAATTAGGAAAACCAATATTTTATGAATTTTCGTGTGCTATAGTCCATGGGATTTTGCTGATAGCATTTCAAAAAAAAATTGCCGAAATTTTTAACAGACGTCCGTTAAGACCTTATTAATAGTGCTAGTTGGTCCGGAAGGGGGGGACGGGGGAATTTTCAAGTTCAAACGATTCTCAAAGCAAGAAAAATTAGATTTTACCGATTTTCATGTGCTTTAGTCCATGAATTTTTAGTGATATAGGATTTCAACCGAAATTTTTGATGGACGTCCATTACGACATTATTAATGGCGTCAGTTAGTTCTGAGGGGAAGACAGACGCATTTCAAAGTTCAAATGAGCCCAAAGAAGGAAAACTCCGATTTTATCAATTTTCGTGTGCTATATTCCATGAATTTTTGTGATAGGATTCCAGAATATTTTTGCTAAAAATTTTCACGGACGTCCGTTACGACCTTATTAATAGAGCCATTTGGTACCAAGGGGTAAACAGACACATTTTCAAGTTCAAACGAGCCCCTAACCAAGAAAAACCAAATTTTACTGATTTCGTGTGCCATGGATTTTCGGTGATACAATATTCTGAAATTTTTTTACCGAATTTTTTCATGGACTTCCGGTACGATCTTACTTATGGCATCAGTTGGTCCCAAGGGACTTACATGCATATTTTCAAGTTCAAACGAGTCTTAAAACAAGAAAAACAAGATTTTATTGATTTTCATGTGCATGGTCCACAAATTTTTTGTGATACAGGATTTCGAAAAAAATTTTGTCCAAATTTTTCATGGACGTCCGTAACGACCTTATTAATGACGTCAGTTGGTCCCGAGGATCAAACGAGCATATTTTCAAGTTCAAATGATCCCCAAAGCATGTAAACCCAAACTTTTCTGATTTTCGTGTACTATAGTACATGTATTTTAGGTGATAGGATTACATAATTTTTGTGCCAAAATTTTTTATGGACGCTCATTACGGCCTTATTAATGGCACCAGTTGGTCTCGAGGGGCACACATGTGCATTTTCAAGTTCAAACTAGCCCAAAACAGGAAAATCCAAATTTACTGATTTTCGTGTGCTATAGTCCATGAATTTTTAGTGATAGGATCTAGAATTATTTCTGCCAAAATTTTTCATGGATATCCGTTATGACCTAATTAATTTCTCTAGTTGGTCCCGAGGGGCAAACATGCAAATTTTCAAGTTTAAACGAGCCCAAAGCAAGAAAACCTTAATTTTCGTGTGCTATAGTCCATGAATTTTTTGTGATTCATGATTCTGGAATTTTTTTGCCAAATTTTTTTATGGATGTTCGTTATGACCTTATTAATGGTGTCAGTTGGTCCTGAGGGGCAAACAGGCGCATTTTAAAGTTCAAACGAGACCCAAAAAAGGAAAACCTAGATTTTACCAATTTTCGTGTGCTATATAGTCCATGGATTTTTAGTGATAGGATCTAGAATTATTTCTGCCAAAATTTTTCATGGATATCCGTTATGACCTAATTAATTTCTCTAGTTGGCCCCGAGGGGCAAACATGCAAATTTTCAAGTTTAAACGAGCCCAAAGCAAGAAAACCTTAATTTTCGTGTGCTATAGTCCATGAATTTTTTGTGATTCATGATTCTGGAATTTTTTTGCCAAATTTTTTTATGGATGTTCGTTATGACCTTATTAATGGTGTCAGTTGGTCCTGAGGGGCAAACAGGCGCATTTTAAAGTTCAAACGAGACCCAAAAAGGAAAACCTAGATTTTACCAATTTTCGTGTGCTATATAGTCCATGGATTTTTAGTGATAGGATTCTGGAGTTTTTTTTTGCTGAAATTTTTCATGGACGTCTGTTACGACATTAGTAATGGCGCCAATTGGTCCCGAGGGGTAAACAAGCACATTTTAATGTTCAAACGAGCCTCAAAGCAAAAAATACCAGATTTTACTATTTTTCGGTGATACAGGATTCTAGAATTTTTATGCCAAAATTTTTCATAGACATCCCTTACGATCTTGTTAATGGCGTCAATTGGTCCTGAAGGGCAATTGAGCGCATTTTCAATTCAAACAAGCCTCAAAGCAGGAAAACCTAGATTTTACCGATTATCGTATGATATATTCCATGGATTTTTGGTGATGGGATTCCCAAAAAAAATTTTGCCGAGTTTTTCATGGACATTCGTTATGACCTTATTTATGGCACCAGCTGGCCCGAGGAGTAAACAGGTGCATTTTCAAGTTCAAACCAGCCCTGGAGCAAGAAAAGCTAGATTTTACTGATTTTCGTGCGCTATAGTTCATGAATTATTGGTGATATAGGATTTCAGAATTTGTTTTTGTCGAAATTTTTCATGGACATCCATACTACCTTATCAATGGTGTCAGTTGGTTCCCAGGGGCAAACATGTGCATTTTCAAGTTCAAACGAACCCCTAAGTAGAAAAATAAAGACTTTATCGATTTTCGTGTGCTATATTTCATGGTTTTTTGGTGATACAGGATTTTGGAATTTTTTTTGCTAATCTTTTTATGGATTTCCGTTACGATCTTATAAATGGCATTAGTCGGTCCCGAGGGGTAAACAGGTGCATTTGCAAGTTCAAACTAGCCACAAAGTAGGAAAACCCAGATTTTACCGATTTTTAAATACGTCCATGGATTTTTGGTGATTGGATTTCCACAATTATTTTTGTCAGAATTTTTCATGGACGTCCATTACGACTTTATTAATGGAGCCAAGTTGTCCCGAGGGGTAAACAAGTGCATTTTCAAGTTCAAATGAGCCTAAAGCAAGAAAAATCAAATTTTACCGATTTTCGTTTGCTTTAGTCTATAGATTTTTGGTGATACAATATTTTGGAATTTTTTATGGACGACCATTATGACCTTATTAATGGCATCAGTTGGTTTCGTGGGAAAAACTGGCATATTTTCAAGTCCAAATGACCCCAAAGCAGGAAAACCCAGATTACCAATTTTCGTGTGCTATATTCCATGTATTTTTGCTGATAGGATTCCAAAATATTTTTTGTCAAAATTGTTCATGGACGTCCGTTACGACCTTATTAATGGCGCTAGTTGGTCTTGAGGGGCAAACAAACGCATTTTCAAGTTCAAACGAGCCCAAGAAAAGAAAACCAAGATTTTTTTAATTTTCGTGTGCTATTGTCCATGGATTTTTAGTGATAAGATTCCAAAATTTTGTTTGTCAGAATTTTTCAGGGATGTGTGTTACGACCTTATTAATGGTGTCAGTTGGTTCCGAGGGGAAAACAAGCGCATTTTCAAGTACAAACAAGCCCTAGAGTAGGAAAATCCAGATTTTATCAATTTTCGTGTGCTATAGTCCATGGGTTTCTTGACAATAGGATTCCAAATTCATTTTTGTCGAAATTCTTCATAGATGTCTGTTTCGACCTTATTATTGGAGCTAGTTGGCCCAATGGGGCAAACATGTGAATTTTCAAGTTCAAATAATCCCCAAAAAAACTTGATTTTACCAATTTTGTATGCTATAGTCCATGGATTTTTGGTGAAACAGGATTCTGGAATTTTTTTGGCGAAATTTTTCATGGACATCCGTTACGACCTTATTAATGGCGTCACTTGGTCCTGAGGGGCAAACAAGCGCATTTCAAAGTTCAAACGAAGCCCAAAGCAGAAAAATTCAGATTTTAACTATTTTCGTGTGCTATAGTCCATATATTTTTGGTGATAGGATTTCAGAATTGTTTTTACAGAAATTTTTCATGGACGTCCATTACGACTTTATTTATGGAGCCAGTTGGTACCGAGGGGTAAATAGACGGATTTTCAAGTTCATACGAGCCCCAAATCAAGAAAAACCGAATTTTATCGATGTTCGTGTGTTGTAGTCAAAGGTTTTTTTGTGATACAGGATTGTGGAAATTTTTTTGCTGAAATTTTTTATGGACGTCAATTACGACCTTATTTATGGCATTAGTTGGTGTCGAGGGGTAAATGGGCTCATTTTCAAGTTCAATTGATCCCCAAAGCAATTTATTTTTTTTACCGATTTCGTGTGATATATAGTCCATGGTTTTTTGTGATACAAGATTTCAGAATTTTTTTCTGAAATTTTTCATGGACGTTCATTAAGACTTTATTTATGACATTAGTTGGTCTCGTGGGGAAACTTGGCGCATTTTCAAGTTCAAACGAGCCCCAAAGCAAGAAAAACCAGATTTTACCGATTTTCATGTGCTATAGTCCATGTATTTTTGGTGATACAGGATTCCAGAATAGTTTTTGTCAAAAAATTTCATGGACGTCCGTTATGACATTATTAATGGCATCAGTTGGTTCCTAGGGGCAAACAAGCGCATTTTAAAGTTCAAACGAGCCCCAACGCAGGAAAACCTAGATTTTATTGATTTTTGTGTGCTATATTCCATGGATTTTTGGTGATAGGATTCTAGAATTTTTCATGCCAAAATTTTTCGTGGACGTCCGTTACGACTTTATTAATGGTGTCAATAGGTCCTGTGGGGCAAACATGTGCATTTTCAAGTCCAAACGAGTACCAAAACAAGAAAAACCAAATTTTACCAATTTTCGTATGCAAGTCCATGGATTTTTGGTGATACATGATTTTGGATATTTTTTTATAGAATTTTTCATGGACATTCGTTACAATCATATTAATGGCTTTAGTTGGTCCCGAGGGGAAGACATGCGAATTTTAAAGTTCAAACGAGCCCCAAAGCAGGAAAACCTAAATTTTACCGATTTTCATTTGCTATAACCCATAGAATTTTTATGATAGGATTCTAGAATTTTTTTTGCCGAAACTATTCATGGACATTCGTTACGACCTTAGTAATGGTGCCAGTTAGTCTCGAGGGGCATACATGCGCATTTTCAAGTTCAAACGAGCCCAAAGCAAGAAAAACCAAATTTTATCGATTTTCATGTGCTATATAATCCATCAATTTTTGGTGATACAATATTTCAGATTTTTTTGCTGAAATTTTTCATGGACGTCCAATTCTACCTTGTTAATGGCCTTAGTAGGTCCTGAGGGGCAAACGGGTACAATTTCAATTTCAAACGAGCCCCAAACTAGGAAAACCCAGATTTTACCAATTTTCGTATGCTATAGTCCATAGATTTTTGGTGATTGGATTCCGAAATGTTTTTTTGACCAACTTTTTCATGGACGTCCATTACGACCTTATTAATGGCGCTAGTTGGCCCCGAGGGGTAGACGGGAGCATTTTCAAGTTCAAACGATCCCAGAGTAAGAAAATAAGATTTTACCAATTTTCATGTACTATAGGCCATTGATTTTTGGTGATACAAGATTTCAGAATTGTTTTTGCCAAAATTTTTCATGAACGTCGAATACGACCTTATTAATAGCGTTAGTTGGTCCCAAGTGAAAATGGGCACATTTTCATGTTCAAACAAGCCCAAAGCAGGAAAACCTAGATTTTTACCGATTTTAATGAGCTATAGTCCATGGATATTTGGTGATAGGATTCCAGAATTTTTTTTGTCGAAAATTTTCATGGATGCGCTTTACGACCTTATTAATGTATACTGTTGATCTTGAGGGGCAAACAAACTCATTTTCAAGTTCAAACGAGCCCCAAAATAGAAATGTAGAAATACCAATTTTCATGTGCTATACTTCATGGATTTTTGGTTATAGGAATCGAAAATTTTTTTACCAAAAATTTTCATGGACGTCTGTTACGACCTTATTAATGGCTCTAGTTGGTCCTGAGGGGAAAACAAGCGCATTTTAAAGTTCAAACGAGACCCTTTCGGACAACCTTACGCCATTAATAAGGTCTTTTCCGACGCCAACAAAAATATTCGGCCAAAAACCCGCGGTGATCGTAGATCACAAAAAATCGATGGATTAGAGCACACAAATTGATAAATCTGGTCATTCCCGCTCTAGGACTCGTTTGAACTTGAAAATGCGGATGTTTTCCCTACGGACCAACTCACGCCATTAATAAGGTTTTAACGATCTCCCACAAAAAATTTCGGACAAAAACCCGCCGGAATCTCGGATCACCAAAAATCCATGGACTATAGAACACATAAAATGTAACGGATGCCCACAAAAAATTTCGGCCAAAAATCTGTCGAAATTCTGGATTACCAAAAATCCATGGACAATAACATACGTAAAATGGTAAATTTTGTCATTCCCGCTCTAGGCCTCGTTTGAACTTGAAAGTTCAGACGTTTGCCCCTTCGGACCAACTCAATCCATTAATAAAGTTTTAACGGATGCCCACAAAAAATTTCGGCCAAAAATCTGTCGAAATTCTGGATTACCAAAAATCCATGGACAATAACATACGTAAAATGGTAAATTTTGTCATTCCCGCTCTAGGTCTTGTTTGAACTTGAAAATGCAGACGTTGGCCCCTTCGGACAACCTCACGCCATTCAGAATGTCTTAATGAATAGCCACAAAATATTTCGGCCAAAAATCCATCGGGATCGTGGATCACACCAAATCCATGGACTCCAGCACTAAAATCAGTAAATCTGGTCATTCCAGCTTTAGGCCTTCTGAGCTTGAAAATGCGGACGTTTGCTCCTCCAGACAAACTCATGCCATTAATAAGGTGTTAACGGATGCCCACAAATTCGTCTAGATCTTGCATCTCCAAAAATCCATGGACTATAGAATACGTCAAATAATAAATTTGGTCCCCGTTATGGGCCTCGTCTTAACTTGAAAATACATACGTTTTCCCTCCGGAGAACCTCACGTCATTAATAAGGTCTTAACAGACGCCCACAAAAATATCGGCCAAAAACCCGAGGAGATTACGGATCACAAAAAATCCATAGACTATAGCTCAAAAATCGATAAATCTGGTCATTCTCGCTCTGAGCCTCATTTGAACTTGAAAATGCAAACGTTTGCCCTTACAGACCAACTCACTCCATTAATAATGTGTTAACGGGTGCTTACAAAATCTTTTGGCCAAAAACCCACCGGGATCCCGGATCACCAAAATTCATGGACTATAGCACACGTAAAATGGTAAATTTTGTCATTTCCGCCCTAGGCCTCGTTTGAACTTGAAAATGCAGACGTTTTCCACACCAGACAAACTCATGCCATTAATAAGGTCTTAACGGATGCCCACAAAAACTTTCAGCCAAGAAGCCTCGGGATGACGGATCACACAAAGTCCATGGACTATAGCACACAAATCAGTAAATCTGGTCATTGCCGCTCTAGGTCTCTTTTGAACTTGAAAATGCGGACGTTTGCCTCTCCGGACCAACTCACGCCATTAATAAGGTCTTATCGAACACCCACAAAAAAATTCCTCCAAAACCTGTCGGAATCCCGGATCAGCAAAAATCTATGGACTATAGCACACGTAAAATGGTAAATTTTGTCATTCCCGATGTAGGCCTCGTTTGACCGTGAAAATGCAGACGTTGTTCCTTTTAGACCAACTCACGCCATTAGTAACGTCTTCACAGACGCCCAGAAAAAATTTCGGCCAAAAAACTAAAAGGATCACACAAAATCCATGGATTATAGCCCACAAATCGGTAAATCTAGTCATTCACGCTCTGGGCCACGTTTGAACTTGAAAATGCGGAAGTTTACTCCTCCGGACAACCTCACGCCATTGATAAGGTCTTAAGGGATGCCCAAAAAAAAATTTCAGCCAAAAACCTGCGGGGATCACAGATTAAAAAATCAATGGACTATAGCACACAATTTGGTAAATCTGGTCATTCTCGCTCTAGGCCTCGTTTGAACTTGAAATTACGGTTGTTTCCCCCTACAGACCTACTCACGCCATTAATAAGACCTTAATAGATGCCCAAAAAAATTATCGGCCAAAAACCGCGCAGATCAAGGATCACAAAACTCCATGAACTATAGCACACAAATCGGTAAATGTAGTCATTCTTACTTTTGCCTTGTTTGAACTTGAAAATGCGGGTGTTTGCCCCTACGGACCAACTCACGCCATTAATAAAGTTTTAATGGACACCCACAAAAAAATTCTGCCAAAACCCATCAGGATCCTGGATCAGCAAAAATCCATGGACTATAATACATGTAAAATGGTAAATTTTGTCATTCCCACTCTAGGCCTCGTTTGAACTTGAAAATACAGACGTTTTCCCCTTCGGACCAACTCACTCCATTAATAAGGTCTTAACGGATGCCTACAAAAAAATTTGGCCAAAAACCTGTCGGAATCACGAATCACACATAATCCATGGACTATATAACACACAAATCGATAAATCACCAAAAATCCATAGACTATATAGCACACGTAAAATGATAAATTTGGTCATTCCCCCTCTAGGCCTTGTTTGAACTTGAAAATGAAGACGTTTACCCCTCTGAACCAACTAACACTATTAATAAGGTCTTAACAGATGCCCACAAAAAAATTCAGCCAAAAACCTGAGGGGATCACAGATTACAAAAAATCCATGAACAACACACAAATTGGTAAATCTGGTCATTCCCGCTCTTGGCCTCGATTGAACTTGAAAATTCAGACGTTTTTCCCTACGGACTAAATCACGCCATTAATAAGGTCTTAACGGACGCCCACAAAAAATATCTTCAAAAACCCATCGGGATCCTGGATCACCAAAAATCTTTGGAATATAGAATACGTAAAATGGTAAATTATGTCATTCCCGCTCTAGGCATCGTTCGAACTTGAAAATGAGACGTTTGCACCTCTGGAACAACCCACACCATTAATAAGGTCTTAATGGACGCTCACAAAAAAATTTCAACTAAAAATCCGCGAGGATAGCAAAACACAAAAAATCAATGGACTATAACACAAAAATTTGTAAATTTGGTCATTCCTTCTCTAGGCCTCGTTTGATCTTGAAAATGCGAATGCTTGGCTCTACAGACAAAATCAAGCTATTAATAAGGTCTTAACAGACGCCCACAAAAGAATCCGGCCAAAAACCCGACGAGATCTCGTATCACCAAAATTCATGGTCTATAGCACACGTAAAATGGTAAATTTTGTCATTCCCGCTCTAGGCCTCGTTCGAACTTGAAAATGCAAACATTTGCCCCTTCGGATAAACTAACGCCATTAATAAGGTCTTAACAGATGCCCACATAAACTTTCAGCCAAACACCCACCAGGATGATGGATTATACAAAATCCATGGACTATACCACACAAATCGATAAACCTAATCATTCCCGCTCTGGGCCTCATTTGAACTTGAAAATGCGGACGTTTGCCCCTTCGTACCAACTCATGACATTAATAAGGTCTTAACGTATGCCCATAAAAATCTTAGGCCACAAACCCGTCGGGATCCTGAATCACCAAAAATTCATGGACTATAGCATAGATAAAATGGTAAATTTTTTCATTCCCGCTCTAGGCCTAGTTTAAATTAGAAAATACAGACGTTTGCCTCTCCGAAAAACCTTATGCCATTAATAAGGTCTTAACGGATGCCCACAAAAATTTTTGGCCAAAAACCCGTCGAAATCTCGGATCACCAAACCTAATCATTCTCGCTCTAGGCCTTGCTTGAACTTGAAATTGCAGACGTTGTCCCCTTCAGACAACCTCACACCATTAATAAGGTCTTAACATACGCCCACAAAAAAATTCAGCCAAAAACCTGCTGGGATCACGGATCAGACAAAATCCATGGACTATAACACATAAATTAAATTTGGTCATTCCCGTTCTTGGCCTCGTTAGAACTTGAAAATGCAGACGTTTGCCACTTCGTACCAACTTTAGCCATTAATAAGGTTTTAACGGACGCCCATAATTTTTTTGGAAAACCCACTGAGTTCCTTGATCACCAAAAATCCATTGACTATAGCACACGTAAAATGGTAAATTTGGTCATTCCCGCTCTGGACCTTGTTTGATCTTTAAAATGTAGACTTTTGCCCCTCCAGACAAAATCACGCTATTAATAAAGTCTTACCATATGCCCAAAAAATTATTGGCCAAAACCAGCGGGGATCATGCATCAAAAAAATTCATTGACTTTAGCACACAAATCGGTAAATCTAGTCATTTCCCCTCGAGGCCTCATTTGAATTTGAAAATGTGGACGTTTTCCGCTACAGAAAACCTCACGCCTTAAATAAGGTCTTAACGAATGCCCACAAAATATTTCGGCAAGAAACCCGCCCGAATACCAGATCACCAAAAATCCATGGACTATATAGCACGCGTAAAATGATAAAATTTGTCAGTCCCGCTGTATGCCTCACTTGAACTTGAAAATGCAAACGTTTACCCTTCCGATTAACTCATGCCATTAATAAGGTCTTAACGGACGCCCACAAAAAAGTTCGGTCAAAAACCCATCGGAATCACGAATCACACAAAATCCATGGACTATAGCATACAAATTGGTAAATCTGGTCATTCCCGCTCTAGGCCTTGTTTAAACTTGAAAATGCAGACATTTACCCCTCCGGACCATCTCGTGCGATTAATAAGGTCTTGACGAACGACCACAAAAAATTTTGGCCAAGAAACCCGATGGGATCCCGAATCACCAAAAATCAATAGACTATAGGACACGTAAAATGATAAATTTGGTCATTCTCGCTTTGGGCCTCATTTGAACATGAAAATTCAAACATTTGCCCATCCGGACAAACTCACGCCATTAATAAGGTCTTAACGACTCCCACAAAAAAATTTGGCCAAAAACTTGCGGGGATCACGGATTACAAAAAATCCATGGACTATAGCACACAAATCGGTAAATCTTGTCATTTCCTCTCTAGGCCTCGTTTGAACTTGAAAATTTGGACGTTTTCCCGTACGGACAAATTCACATCATCAATAAGGTCTTAATTGACGCCCATAAAATTTTTTGGCCAAAAACCCATCGGGATCCTGGATCATAAAAAATCTATGGACTATAACATACGTAAAATGATAAATTTTGTCATTCCCGCTCTAGGCCTTGCTTGAATTTGAAAATGCAGGTTTTCCTCCGGACCAACTCACGTCATTAATAAGGTTTTAACGGACGCCCACAAAAAATTTCGGTCAAAAACCCATCGGGATCTCGGATCACACAAAATCCATGGACAATAGTACACAAATCGACAAATCTAGTCATTCCCGCTTTTGGCCTCGTTTGAACTTGAAAATGCGAATGTTTCCCCCTTCGGACAAACTCATGTCATCAATAACGGACGTCTACAAAAAGTTTCGGCCCAAAACCCTCTGGGATCTCGGATCACCAAAAATCCATGGACTATCACACACATAAAACGGTAAATTTGGTCATTACCGCTCTAGGCCTCGTTTGAACTTGAAAATGCAGACGTTTGCCTCTCGGGACCAACTCACGCCATTGATAAGGTCTTAACGGATGCATTAAAAAAATTCTACCAAAAACCCGCGGGGATCACAAATCACTAAAAAACACTGGACTATAGCACACAAATCGATAAATCTGGTAATTCCAACTCTGGATCTTGTTTGAACTTGAAAATGCGGTCGTTTCCCCCTGCAGACCAACTTACGCCATTAATAAGTTCTTAACGGATTCCCACAAAAACTTTCTGCCAAATACCCGCCGGGATCCTGGATCACCAAAAATCCATTGATTAATCACACGTAAAATGGTAAATTTGGTCATTCCCGCTCTAGACCTTATTTGAATTTGAAAATGTAGATGTTTTCCTCTCTAGATCAACTCACGCCATTAATAAAGTCTTGACGGATGCCCACAAAAAAATTTGGCAAAAAATCCGTCGGGTTCCCGGATATCCAAAATTCAATGGACTATAGCACACATCAAATTGTAAATTTTGTCATGCCTTCTCTAGGCCTCGTTTGAACTTGAAAATGTAGACATTTTGCCCCTCCGAACCAACTCACGCCATTAATAAGGTCTTCACGGATGCCTACAAAATTTTTTGGTCAAATACCCGCCAGGATCAAGGATCACATAAAATCCATGAATTACCAAAAATCCATGGACTATAGACATGTAAAATAGTAAATTTGTTCATTCCCGCTCTGGGACTCATTTGAACTTGAAAATGGAGACGTTGTCCCCTCCGAACCAACTCATGCCATTACTAGGGTCTTAATGGAGGTCTGTAAATTTTTTTGGCCAAAAACACGTGGGGATCACGGATCGCAAAAAATCTATGGACTATAGCGAACAAATCGGTAAATCTGGTCATTCCTATTGTGGGCCTCGTTTTAACTTTAAAATGTGGATGTTTGCCCCTACGGACCAACTCATGCCATTAATAAGGTCTTAAGGGATGCCCATTAAAATTACGGCCAAAAACCCGTCGAGATCCCAGATCACCAAAAATCAATGGACTATAGCATATGTAAAATAGTAAATTTTGTCATTCCCGCTCTAGGCCTCGTTTGAACTTGAAAATGCGACGTTTTTTCCCTCCGGACCAACTCACGTCATTAATAAGGTCTTAAGGAAGTCCTACAAAAATTTTCGGCAAAAAACCTGCCAAGATCACGGATCACACTAAATCCATAGACTATAGCACACAAATCGGTAAATCTGGTCATTTCCGCTCTGGGCCTAGTTTGAACTAGAAAATGCAGATGTTTGCCCCTCTGCACTAACTCACGCCATTAAGAAGGTCTTAACAGACGTCCACAAAATTGTTTGGCCAAAAACCCACCGGGATGTTGGATCACCAAAAATGATGGATTATAGCACAAGTAAAACGGTAAATTTGGTCATTCCCGCTGGGCCTTGTTAGAACTTGAAAATGAGGACGTTTACCCCTCTGGACAAACTTGTGCCATTAATAAGGTCTTAACAGATGCCCATAAATTTTTTTGGCCAAAAACCCATGAGGATCACGAATCATAAAAATTTCATGGACTATAGCACACAAATCGGTGAATCTGGTCATTCTCGCTCTAGGCCTCGTTCGAACTTGAAAATGCGGACGTTTTCCTATACAGACCAACTCACGCCATTAATAAGGTATTAACGGATGCCCACAAATTTTTTTGTCCAAACCCGTCGGGATCTCGGATCACTAAAATCCATGGATAGCATACGTAAAATGGTAAATTTTGTCATTCCTGTTCTAGGCCTTGTTTGAACTTTAAAATGCTGATGTTTGCCCCTCCAGACCAACTCACACCATTAATAAGGTCTTACCGGACGCCCACAAAATATTTTTGCCAAAATCTTGCCGGGATCACAGATCACACAAAATCCATGGACTATAGCTCACAAATTGGTAAATCTGGTCATTCTTTCTTTGGGCCTCGTTTGACCTTGAAAATGCTGACGTTAGCCCCTCTAGACCAACTCATGCCATTAATAAGGTCTTAACGGATGCCCACAATTAATTTCGGCCAAAAACTCATCGGGATCCCAGATCACCAAAAATCCATGGACTATAGCACACGTAAAATGATAAATTTGGTCATTCCCGCTCTGGGCCTTGTTTGAACCTGAAAATGCAGACGTTTGCCCCTTTAAACCAACTCACGCCATAAATAAGGATTTAGAGTTGAGTTGAGTTGAGACGAGGTGAGTATGTTTCCCTTTTTATCAGTTCAAGCTTATGTTTATGTTTCAAAGTTCCCCTTACATACTCGTACATTCAATGTACTAACACCATTTTGCCTGCATATTTTCATGATGCAGATACAGGTATTCAGGGTCATCAACAGGCTCTCCGTTGATACCATTTGCAGTCCCAGTTAGCTTTGAGGAGCCTCCTTGCTTCGGGAGGGTTCCACATTTACTTTTCAGTTTATTAGGATGTAGTGGGTGTTGTCCTGACTTCCATCATAGTTATTAGAGGCTTTATAGACAATAGTAGTTGGGGCTTCCTTTTTCCATCTTCTTTGTGATCTTAAAAGACTTTAGTTGAACTACTTTCATTAATGGTATTTTTATGAGTTGAATTTGCATTTGAGATTGCTATTTCACTTGAGTAAGTCTTCCGTTGAGTAGTGAGCTAGGCCAAGGGTTCGCTTGGGGACCAACAATGGTTCTCCAGTGTCAGCCACATCCAGGGTGTAGGCTCGGGACGTGACAGTCAACATCATGATTGTTTAGGCAGAGTAAAGGGACGAGGTGGCTAAAACTCAAAGTCATTAGACAAGTCTAAAATTGAATGTTACAGATGCACAAGTTCGGTCATTATAAATCCGAATGCCGAACAGATTTGTTTAAGGATGCGTGGAGAATAATATAATTTTGTAGAACAAGAGGAAGAAGAAATATATTTGTTGATGGTTTGCCACATGAAAGAGGAAATAAATAAGAATTTAAGGTACATCGACTCGGATGTAGCAATCATATGAGTGGTGATAAGTCAGTTTTCTCCACCTTGGATGAATCTTTTCAAGATAGTGTGATGTTCAGGAACAACTCCAAAGTCGCGGCCATGGGAAAAGGGTAGGTTCTAATTCAGACCAATAGAGACTTCTCCTAGACAATTACTGATATTCTTTTTGTTCCATATTTGAAGACTAATCTTCTAAGTATTGGCCAATTGCTAAAGAAGGGGTATGAAGTTTCTATAAAATATGGATTTTGTAGAATTCAAGATGTCAAACTTGAATTAATAAAGTTAAAACGACTAGAAACAAAATGTTCCCTCTCTATCTACACAATAATCATCATACATGTTTCTTTGCCATATTAAAGGATAAGGCATGGTTTTGGCATTTCCATCATGGACACTTGAATTTTAACGGACTGAAAATGCTACATCAAAAGAACATGGTGAACGGTCTTCCTCAAATTACAGTTCCTTAGGAAACCTGTGAAAATTGTGTTGTTAGCAAACAACCTCGTTGTCTATTTCCACAAGGCAAATCTTGGAGAGCAAAGGTGTTGCTGGAATTGGTGCACTCGGATCTCCGTGGACCAATAAATCTAAATTCGAATGGTGGTAAAAGATACTTCATAACCTTTATTGATGACTTCAGTCGAAAAACATGGGTGTATTTTTACACAAAAGTTTAAAGATTTTGATGTTTTTAAACGTTATAAAGTACTTATCGAGAAAGAAACAGGTAGTCCATTGAAAGCTTTATGCACTGATCGTGGGGGAGAGTTCATTTCTCAAGAATTTATAATTTTTTGTGAGGAAAATGGAATCAAGAGGCATTTACTGCAGCTTACGCACCTCAACGAAATAGTGTTTGTCATTGTGAGCAACATCATAACTAAGAGTGGTGTCTTAAAAAGTTTTTGGTCGGAGGTTGCTGATAGGAGCATTCATATTTTAAACCGAAGTCCAACTTTCTATGTTCAAAATATGACTCCAAAGGAAAATTGGAGTAGGCAGAAACCAAGTTTTGACTGTTTTAGAATCTTCAGATATATGGCTTATGCACAGGTTCTAAATCAAAAGAGGATGAAACTAGACAGTAAAGGAGAAAAATGCATTTCTCTTGGTGTTAGTAATCAATCTAAAGCTTATGAGTTATATAATCCTAACACCAAGATAGAAGTTGTTGAATCCATGTATCATTGAACAATTCCCTCACTAACACTTCCATTCACAATTGATTTTACAACAATAACAATTACGTCTTAATCTCAAGCAAGTTCACATCAATTATATGGAAGCCTAGTGTCCAAGTCGCTCCATTTTACCCTTATTACTTTTACTTGTACTTGGGGGAAAATAAACAGATTAAAAGTCTAGATTAATGGTGTAACTAATGAGTGTAACAACAAAGTACTAGGATCAAGGGTGTATCCTGCTGTAACATCAAGTTATTCCACAGAATACTAGCTGTGCAGCTATCAAGTCTAGAGTTCAGTAAGTTGTAACATCAAGTTATTCCACAGAAGCAACACAATGATACAACTACTACAATCTTTTCTTTTTTACTGACTGTGGTGTCCAGGCCAACTTTCATGCACCTCAACTAATTTCTCAAGATACTTTCCATCTCCCACCAACAACAAATACCAAGTAACTCTGTCCACAGAGACTAAGATAAATAGAAAGAATCACCTATTGTATTGTGTCTACGTGTAATTTAAATCTGAAACTTCATGACTCTCAACCACTTCATTGACCACTAGGTCACACTCTTCGGTGCGATAGAACTACTAGAATCTTAACATGATACAATGATAACCACTTACATGCATAACCACCATGTTTAACTAAAATTTCAAAACCTAATCTAGAGTGGATTGTATTTGCTCAATATGTAAAGGTTTAAGACGTTGTAGGTCACCACATAGTTCAAACAGAAACCTCTCTGATATATTCTTCTGAAAATCTATCTTTATGTTTTCAATAATACAAGAGACTAGTGTGCCATGTCTCCTTAATTCACATTTTTCCTCTGCAAGCCTAGACACTAAATATTTTTTCCTCTGTAAGCCTATTCACATTTACATTTCAAAGGGAAAATAGTTTTTGTCTAAAGAAAAAGGAGGTAAGAAGCCAGAAGAGTATTTGGATATCACATATTCCCTTTTCTTGAACCTCTTCTCCCTTAAGAGTTTGTAGCGCAATAGTAAGAGCAACATATTTGTTAACTATTAAATTATATGGTTTGGCATTGTCAGATTCTTTCTGAAGGCATGCTTCCTGGAACGCTCAAATAAGCTGTCGTATATCAAATTAAATTGAACTCCAGCTCTTTCACGATTCACAATGAAAAGAATGTGATCACATTCGACAATATTAAAGTACCTGATTCCAGAGAAGAAAAAAGAGGAAATATTAGTTTTAAAGCTTCCTTGAAATACTTGTCGTTTTATTCAAATAACAACTACACCCAATAGAAATCTCAAGTATTCGATATGTCAAACGAATATGCAGTACGTTCAATAGTGGCAAATTTACAAAGCAAGTCAAATGTTTTCCATATCTCAAAGATAATTGGTATATACCTAAGAACTCTTGATTAAATTAACATAAAAGTCATAGTTTCCAAATCATATCATCTGTAATGGGGTTAAGTGAGAAACATATTAGAGAAAAATCAGGGACAAGAAGGTGCAAAAATCCAATTGCAAAAAGTGTAACACAAATATAATAGTAGAAGCTTAAGACTGGTTGGCAATCAAAATATTTAACAACCAGTCAACTTGGATGCTCAATGGGGAAACATGTGTCATAGATAAGTGTTGAGTGCACCATCATTGTCCTACCAATCCTCATCCCTGCAAGAATTAGATGGAGCCGAAAGTAGTGAGATGATGAAATTACGTATATTTGTATAAAAATTGCTATTTGGCAGCAAAAAAGCAGAGCTATAGCCCTTCTATGGGGGAGGGAGCGCCATAGACTCATTTGTAGGATTTTGATGAACAATAGAGGATGTATACCTAGTATGCCAGAAGGGACAGTTATACCCATGACTTTTCTGGTACGGTTGGTAGCATAACTGAAGTAGTACGTGTTAGGAAACGTATGCAAGTGGCTGTTCAGCTTGATCGACCCCTGGAGGGTTAGATCTGGAAGTATCCAATCCCCTGAAGTAAATAAACCAGTATTTCCTAAATGGCAATCAATAAGACCCGATATTCCAATTTTTCTCCAGGATATGTTGAAGTGGTCAAACCCAAAGTTATAATAGTTCTTCAGCCAGGGTATGTCGAACCAATCATAAATTATGACTTCAATGCAGCAAAGATGAAGTAAAGACACAGTCCTTAAGGACATCCCATCTTCAATACTGTAATGAAATGAGTCAATTCAGTAAAGATTCATGCTTTCGGAAAATAATCAAACAACTTTAAAATAAAGGCTGTAAACAAATGACATCAATGTTATCATAACCAAACAAAGTAGGGAAAGCAACGACAAATTAGAAGTGGATTTAATAGAAACAACAAAGTCTAAAACCTTCATATTATCATTATCAAATACTGATATGATAATTACTGGTCGAATCCACTGAACAACACCTATAGTGGTGTCTGATCATATTATCTAAGTCTTTGAGGTCCCTACTAAAACCAGAAAATGACACCAATAACACGTAACCCATGAAGTGGGTTGGATGTGAGGTTTGATACACAGGTTATCCTCAAGAGAGGGAGTTTCAAGTAACTGGGATCACTAATGTAAGATAATGAGGAGATTAATGAAATGAAGGCTCACATCCGGTGTTCTGTGTAATAAGAATATGTCGTCAAGACTTGAAGGTATATTCTACAATGTGATGGCTTGAGAGTTGGAGAGATGTGGATGTTGAGATGAATGTGTGGAATACCAGGAGAGATAAGATTAGGAATGAAAATTTTCGAGCCAAGATGGGAGTGGCCCCCATGAAGGAGAAAATCAGATCAGTGGGAATTAGATGGTTCAAACATGTGAATAGTACTTGATTGAAGCTCTGATAAGGGATTAAGTTCCTTGATGTTTTGATGATCTCCTCACAAGTGCAGGGACCTGGTCCTCTGCAGAGTATGAATACTCGTCCAGTGTCAAAGTGCTGAACAACTGTAAAGCCTGTCCGCGTCAGAAAGTTGGTGATGCTGCAGAGTACTTCACCAATCAGAAACGACGAGGTTGTTTGTACGTTGGATAATAATTCTTCATGGTGTATATCAAACAACAAACAACATTATTCATCATTCATTCAAAGAAAGATATTTTCAAGCTTCAAAACAACAAGGGTCCTGATAGAAGTGCTTCTATTTGCTTTCTGTACCAGTTGCACTTGTCTGCTTGTAATAAGTTCTTATATTGTAGGATTCGTTTCAATTGTTAAAGAAACGTTTCAAATTTGTGTGAATCATTGTAAGAAATAGGTTAAGGGTAACTTAGTTTCTTACTCTAAAGACTATATTAATCAGTTAGGATTAGTATAGTGGGCAGTGTTGTATCTGCTCTGGCTCAGCTAAGTGATAAGAGGTATTGCATAGAGTGGAGATTAGTAGGCTAATATCATTGTGTAAACTGACTTTTACTTTTGCTTGGAGAAGATTAGTGGAAGCAGTTTGAAAAGTCCTGTTGAGAACAGGTCGTGGTTTTACTCCCTTGAGCAAGGAGGTTTCCACGTAAAGTTGTTTGTGCAATCTTTACTTTCAACATTTATTTTACTGTTTGTCATTGTAACTGTGCTGAGAACCTGGTCCCATCAAAATCGGTGGATGCATACATTCTAACAAGTGGTATCAGGGCTTGACTTTTCAGTTTGGTTAACACCAAGAAAAGAAAAGATCCTGAAGAAATGACTGCTCCACCCAATATGGAGGAAGGATAATCTTCTACCAGGCCACCTCGTTTCAATGGACAATACTATGGATAGTGGAAGAATCGAATGCACGACTACATCAATGTTGAAGACTCTGAGTTGTGGGACATTATCCTTGATGAACCATATATTTGTACAAAAGAGGTGAAAGATGAGGAGCTTACCACTACTGTTGTCAAAACTAGAAAAGACTACAATGAGGAAGATAGGAATAAGATTGAAAAAAACTACACGACAAATAAGATTCTGGTATGTGGAATTGGAGCAGACGAATACAACAGAATATCTGCTTGTGAGACAGCCAATGAGATTTGGGATTGTCTTCAAACAATCCATGAAGGAACCCATCGAGTGAAAGAGTCCAAGGTTGATATGCTCACCACTCAGTATGAAAATTTCAATATGAAGGAAGGGGAAACCATCTTTGAGATGAACTCAAGATTCACTTCTATCACCAACGAGCTGAGAGGCCTGGGTAAGCCTATTCATGTTAGCAAGCAAATTCGCAAGATCCTCAAAGTGCTTCCTAAATCTTGGGAAAGTAAGGTGGATGCCATAACATAAGCCAAAGGTCTAATGACTCTTTCCATGGATGAACTGATTGGGAATCTTCAGACCTACGAGATGAACAAGAAACAAGGGACGACTGTGAAGGAAGGAAAGAAGGAGAAGTCTATTGGTTTGAAAACAACTCAAAGTGAGGTGACTGAGGAGGAGGATGAGATGGCGTATGTCACTAGAAGATTTCAAAATATCATAAAAAAGCATGAGGATTTCCAAAAGAAAGCCTCTACGAGTAGAACTACTACTGCAAATGATCTGTGCCATAAATGTGGCAAGCCAGGTCACTTTATGAGGGAATGCCCTAGTCAAAGGCAGGAAATTCATGATACCAGATCTCGCAAGAGGGACCTGGTCCCAGACAATGTTCGGAGGAAGGTTTATGCTGATCAGTTGGTGAGAAAAGCCTTTGTTGTATGGGGAGATGATTCAAGTGAGTCAGAAGAAGATGCAGAAATCCATGAGGATGTATCAATGATGGCCATTGAAGATGACGAAACTGTTTTCAACTCCATTTTCTCCTTGATGACTAAATCTGATAATGAGGAAGATCCAGATGAGGTAACCCTTTTTGATCTTAAGGATGATCTAGATAATTTTCCTGTTGAAAAATTGAGGAAACTTGTTGCCCTACTTATTGATTCTGTTGATGAACGAACCACTGAAAACTTAATGTTAAATGAAAAATTGAGTTTGTATGAGGATGATAATTCAGCTCTCATGTCTCAAGTTTCTAAAATGATTATAATGATAGGTAATCTAGAAACTAGCAATATAACTCCTAAGGAGGATACTGGTACTTCAGAGAATGGAAAGAGAAAGCTTAGCATCTTTGAGGAAGAATTGGAAGAAAAACTTAAAATTTTGAAGTCTAAGCTAGTTGCTTCTCTTGAAACTAATTCCCAACTGAGAAATGATCTGAGTAGGATCAAGGAGGAGCTAATCCACTCTCTAAAGTGGACTGATTCCTCTAAGATACTCTCTAACCTGTCTAATCAGAGTTTCAATGGAAAGAAAGGGTTGAGATGCTGACCAATAGAACCTCCTTATAATCCTCATAACAAATATGTGTCTGTATCTAGCAATATGTTATGCCCTCACTGTTGGCGTAATGGTCATCTAAAAGAAAAATGTGAGAATCTGAGAAGAACAAAACAAAATCATGTGAAATTTGTCATATCTGAAAACAATGATAAAAGGGAACACAAAGGACCTGGTCCCCGTTATCATTTAGTAAGAACACTCTGTCCTCCTGGACATGAAGGTTTCTTATCAAGCCTTTTGATAGTTATTGGGAACTCCGTTTGAAGTGGGTTCCTAAATCTAACAAGTGATTGTTATGCAGAAGAGAGGAAGGAGTTAGTGCTGGTACATGGACAGTGGATGCTCAAGGCACATGACTGGAGACACTTCAAACTTCATCTATTTGAAAGCACACCAAGGTTGTGGTGTGTCGTTTGGTGGTGGAAAGAAGGGCTCTATCCTTGGTATTGGCAGGATAGGGAGATCTGCTGATAATATAATAAACAATGTACACTATGTGGAGGGTTTAAAATACAATCTTTTGAGCATTTCACAAATCTGTGATAAGGGAAATGAAGTCAAGTTCATGGCTGATAAATGTTTGGTTACAAATCGCATTACCAAAAGGGTTATCATGTCTGCTACTAGAGTTAAAAATATGTATGTTGCAGATCTAGATTCCATTGAGGGAGATGATCTGTCCTGTTTAAGTGCTCAATCTGATGATATAGATCTGTGGCATCGGAGACTGGGTCATGTGAGTATTTCGTTGCTGAACAAACTTGTTACAGGGGACCTGGTCCGCGGATTGCCAACACTAAAGTTTTCGAATGACAAAGTCTGTGATGCATGTGCTAAAGGGAAACAGATTAAGTCATCATTCAAAGCCAAGAAGGGAGTCAGTACAACGAGACCTCTGGAGTTGCTCCACATGGACTTATGTGGACCTATCAGACTCCAAAGCAGAGGAGGTAAGAAATATATTCTTGTCATTGTTGATGATTTTTCCAGGTTCAGTTGGAACATGTTTCTGCGAACGAAAGATGAGACAACTTGACAACTGATCACATTTGCCAAAGCCATCCAATTGAAGAAAAATGGCAAGATAGCCAGTATCAGATATGATCATGGTACGGAGTTTGAAAGCTCTCTACCTGAAGGGTTTTGTGCAGAAAATGGAATCAATCACAACTTCTCAGCACCAAGAACTCCTCAGCAAAATTGAGTGGTTGAAAGAAAGAATAGAACTCTGGTGGAGATTGCTAGAACTATGCTGATCGATTCAGGACTTGCAATGAATTTTTGGGCAGAAACAGTTAATACAGCATACTATGTGACAAACATGTGTCTTATCATATCTATCATTAAGAAAACACCTTATGAGCTATTAAATAACAAAAAACCTTCAATTGCACATCTTAGACCATTTGGGTGCAAATGTTTTGTGTTGAATAATGGAAAGGATGGTCTAGACAAGTTTGATGCCAGAAGTGATGAAGGTGTATTTGTTGGGTACTCATCTACAAGCAAGGCGTACATGGTGTTTAACAAACGAACTCTTTGTATTGAAAAAAGCATGCACGTGAAGTTTGATGAATTGGGTACAAGAACTGAGAACAATGAGGACTACGAGTTTGAGGAGCTGATGAACAAGCAACAGAATGATCAGGGTACAAAAGAGAAGGATGCAGAACACTCAAGAGGACCTGGTCCCTCGGGTTCATCACATGAAACAGTGTCTCCAAGTCTTGAAGAAGGTGAAGGTGATTCTGATGCTGACAGAGAAGAAGAGATTACCAGAAAGTCTAGATGGAAGCATCAATCTTCACATCCACTAGAAAATCTCATCTCTCCACTTGACTCAAGAATTCAAACTAGATCTAAATCAAGAAATCTAGTTGCTCATTTAGCATTCATATCGTCCATTGAACCAAAGAACATCAAAGAAGCCTTGCAGGATGTAGATTGGGTAACTTCAATGCATGAGGAACTCCATTAGCTTGAGAGAAGCAAGGTGTGGCACCTGGTCCCCAGACCAATTGACAGAACCATTATTGGGACTAGATGGGTCTCCAAAAACAAATTTGATGAGCATGGCACCATTACTAGAAATAAATCAAGGCTTGTGGTGCAGGGTTACAACCAAGAAGAAGGGATTGATTATGATGAGACCTTTCCTCTTGTAGCTAGAATGGAAGTCATCAGAATCTTAATAGCTTTTGCCGCCCACATGGAGTTCAAGTTGTTTCAAATGGATGTCAAGAGTGCCTTCTTGAATGGGAATCTGAAGGAGGAAGTATATGTCAAACAGCCCCCAGGCTTTGAAGATGCAGACCTACCCAATCATGTGCTGAAATTGGACAAAGCTTTGTGTGGGTTAAAGCAAGCTCCAAGAGCTTGGTATGAACGCCTATCGAAATTCTTGCTAGCCAATGGGTTCAAGAGAGGTAAATTCGATAATACTTTGTTCTTGAAATCTAGAGGTAAGGAATTGTTGATTGTGCAGGTATATGTAGATGATATCATATTTGGAGCTACTTCAGACTCACTGTGCAAAGAGTTTGCTGTTTTGATGAGTAGTGAGTTCGAAATGAGCATGATGGGTGAGCTCACTTTCTTCCTAGGCTTGCAGATCAAACAAACCTCTCAAGGCACTTCAATATGCCAAGAGAAGTATATCAAAGAGCTTCTCAAGAAATTTAATCTTCTTGAGGCAAAGTTGCTGGATACTCCTATGAGCACAAGTGTGAAACTTGATAGAGATGAAAATGGCATGGAGGTCAATCAGACCTTGTATAGGGGAATTATTGGGTCACTTCTATAACTCACTGCAAGCAGGCCAGCCATAGTGTTCAGTGTAGGGATGTGTGCAAGATTTCAAGCAGCACCAAACGTATCCTGAGATACTTGAAGGGAACTCAGGACCTGGTCCTCTTTTACCCTACTGGTGACTCTTTTGATCTTATAGGTTATGCTGATGCTGATTATGCAGGTTTTCTGGTTGGTTGATCGAAAAAGCACATCAGGCATGACACACTTCCTGGGATCAACTTTGATTTCATGGGGAACAAAGAAGCAGAATTCTGTGGCTTTGTCTACTGCAGAGGCAGAGTATGTGGCTGCTGTATCATGTTGTGCACAACTATTGTGGATCAAGCAGTAGTTGGAAGACTTTGGTGTACCCTCATACACCATTCCTCTTATTTGTGATAACACCAGTGCCATAAAAAATCGAATGAGGCTGGGGATTCACAAGATCACCTGATCCCTTGACAAGTTTGCACAAAAATCTTCCATTTTGATTATGCTAAGGAGGGTAGGTATCTATACTTGTTTTAATGTCTGTCATAAAAGAATTCACTGATGGTACCTTAATGCAGGTATACACTCATGGTGTGTCTAGCTGAAGGGAAAGTTAAATCACACAGGCAGAGCTACAAACTGAAAGAAGGACCTGGTCATCATGAGGTTAGTATCACTTATACTACACTGTCTGAATGTCAACATCATTGCCACGTGTCACTGGCCCATTCACCGCGTCAGTTTCAAACGTCTTGTCGCTTTTAAAACCAAAGGTCGCCACTGTTGGGACCCGATACCTTTTTAACTTTAAATAATAAACCTCTCCAAATTTCTTTCAAAATTTAAAGACAAGGGTCGTCAATCTAAAACCTCTTCTAAAATCTCATACTTTCTCTCCAAATTCTGCTTCCCTCTTTTCTTCAAAATGCCTAACTCTAAATCTTCTTCAAAGACACTTATCTCCCAAGAGGTTGAAAACCCTAGTTTATTCAACCTATCCGTTCCTCTCCCAAAAGAGTCTCCATCCACCCCAGTATGTGGTGTTGGTGAAATGGATGAATCTACCACCCCGTCGGCTGACATCTTAGCCTCTCCTGTTCTTCACTCTGAGAATATTGTGGTCTGTTCCCCCATTCTTGTCTTATATCTGGTTCCATGGCAGTGTCGTTTGCCATGTCTGAGAGATTGTTTGAAGGGGACTTGTCAGAAGGGAAAGGTCCTGAATCATGTATCCTAACCGTTGGGGCGGAACTGGTGGCCATTCGAAGCCTAGTCTCATTGAGAGGTGATGTTCAACCTACTTTTCTGGAGCATGAACTGGAGTCACCGGATCAGGTCCCTCATAGAAGTGAACCTATCTTTGACCAAACACCAAAATCCTTCGATGTTGGGAGCGATAAGGAAAAAGAAGAGATCCCACTAAAATGGAACTCAAAAGAAAGGCGAGGAGGAAACAAATCGCAAGAAAATATTGATGAGTTGGAAACAGCTAAAGGCATGCCTAAGATTGTCATTATTGATAAATCTGCTGAATAAGAAAATGAGCGACAGAGAAAGGGGAAGGGGAAGGGAAAGTTGGTACCGTCTCATCCAAAAGGGGACAAAAGAAGTATGTTACAAGAAGTGAAACACAAAAGGTTATGGGGAGTGCGATTGCGGCAAACAAAGCCCAGACTGAGAGAACTAGGAAGAGGAGAAGAGAAGGGCTGGAACCTGAACAACCTGCCTCCATTCCCTTGCCTATTGAGAACAATGAAACTGAATTTGAGGATGCTGCCAAGTATATGGCAAAAAAGAGACGAGAAGCTGAGGTAGAAAGGGTTAAATCACAGGAAAATTAAAAAGGGGGAAAGAAATCACCTGCAAAGAGGGTGAAGGTTAAACTGCCGAAATCTCTTACTAAAAGAGAAAAAGAGAGAAAGCAGTTAGAAGAACAACCCGTAAAAAGACCTGGTCCCAGGGTTAAAAATCAAATCAAAGAAAGGAAATTGACTAGAGAAGAGCGGGTAGAGAAAATGGAGCAACAAAAGGTCTTGAATGGAAGAGTCTTTGACCCCGACATTCTAACAAAATTTGGTATGGCCAATCTAGTTGACGATGTCACAATTCAAGGTTGGAATCATCTTTTTGAAACACCAGTTCCATACTTGCACGAACCTGAAGTGCATGAATTCTTCTATAGAATAGAACTACTGGACGGTGGTGGAATCAAAACTATTGTCAGGAATGTGGAGATTTGTCTTGATGAAGAAACTCTGGGAATCATTCTCAGAGTGCCTGTGATAGAAACTCGAACTATTGAGGGTTGTAAACCAACTGGTGATTTCTCGAAACGTGCTACCAAACGATGAGATGTCAAGCTTGCAGGGCTCCCTAAAAGGTTTCTCAAAGGGGAGTATCAGTTGATGTTCGAGTTCATTAACAAAGTAATGGTACCCAGGACTGAGAAGAGAACAGTGGCATCTGCTGTTGATCTCTTCCTCATGGAAAAACTTGATGAGCTTGAAGAGATCAACCTCCCTGCAATTATACTGGAACATATGCACATGATTATGACATGGAAGAATGCCAAGCACGACATTCCTTATGGGTATCTGCTAAACCTTGTTTTTAATCATTTTGAAGTTCCATTGGGAAAAGGGGTACCTGGTACCACCAAGTAGATGTTCACTATGTCTATTCTACTAGAATGTGAGTGCATTGAGGGACAGACTAGAGGCAGATATTAGGTGGCGAATGTTCTGGAGCAGCAGGCTACTCTTAAGAGGGAGGTGACTGATCTCACCAAGATTCTGAGTGATAAGGAGGTTGAAATCACTAGGCTCAAGTTTGAATTGCAGAAGGCTGTTTCCAGAGGACCTGGTACCAGTGAGGGTCATGAGCAGGTGCTGAAAGAGTTGAGGGATGAAAAAGCAATGATGTTGAAGACAAATGCCTCTCTCAATGAGGAAATTAAATCCCTAAACAAGCAGCTTATCAAGGCTCATGAGGATGCAAATGAGCGTTTGTCTCTGTTTATGCGCACCTTCAATCCCCTTCCTCCTCGGTCCTAAAAGTGTCTTGTTTCCCTAGTTTCCTTCTTTGTTCTTCAATCTTGATTAAAACTCTTGTGGCTTTATGTTGTTTTGACTGACTACAGTGGTCAGCATTTGTGATCTAATGCTATTTATGATTTTGCCCTGTTAATGTGGCTTAATATTCTCTTTATGCTTACATACACATGTTCTGTGTGGCCCATGGCCCTGAATTCTTGATTGTTGCGCTTTGTAACCTGCATATGTTTACTGCTTCTCCTTTTCAATGATATCAAAAGGGGGAAGTTTTATTGCAATTCGTTCGGGGATTAAGAGGGAACTATTTTGTTGCAATTCGTTCGGGGATTAAGGGGGAACACCGGTTATTGAATTGAATGAATGTTTTGTTCACTCATGAAAGGAGTTAATGCAGGTTGTTAGTCATCATCAAAAATGGGGAAATTGATAAGGGCTTAAGTTCCTAGATGTTTTGATGATCTCCTCACAAGTGCAGGGACCTTGTCCTCTGCAGAGTATGAATACTCGTCCAGTGTCAAAGTGGTGAACAACTGTAAAGCATGTCCGCGTTAGAAAGTTGGTGAAGTTGCAGACCTTGTCCTCTTCATGGTATATATCAAACAACAAACAACATTATTCATCATTCATTCAAAGAAAGATATTTTCAAGCTTCAAAACAACAAGGGACTTGATAGAAGTGCTTCTATTTGCTTTCTGTACCAATTGCACTTGTCTGCTTGTAATAAGTTCTTATATTGTAAGATTCGTTTCACTTTTGAAAGAAACATTTCAAATTTGTGTGAATCATTGTAAGAAATAGGTTAAGGGTAACTTAGTTTCTTACTCTAAAGACTATATTAATCGGTTAGGATTAGTATAGTGGGCAGTGTTGTATCTGCTCTGGCTCAGCTAAGTGATAGGAGGTATTGCTTAGTGTGGAGATTAGTAGGCTAATCTCATTGTGTAAACTGCCTTTTACTTTTGCTTGGAGAAGATTAGTGGAAGCAGTTTGAAAAGTCCTGTTGAGAACAGGTCGTGGTTTTACTCCCTTGAGCAAGGAGGTTTCCACGTAAAGTTGTTTGTGCAATCTTTACTTTCAATATTTATTTTACTGTTTGTCATTGTAACTGTGCTGAGAACCTGGTCCCATCGAAATCGGTAGATGCATACATTCCAACAAGCTCCTCACAAGGAGGTGCGAGAAGATGGTTGTAGTGGGCTTAAGGAGGGGAAGAGGTATATTTCTTTCCCATTCTTGTAGTATTAGTTACTTGTTGTTTCTTTAGCCTTGATTATTGTACTATCTTATTGTTATTTCTGCTTGTTGCTACTGCTTCCTTTTACATCTTCGGTCTTCCTTTGAGTCGAGGATTTATTGAAAACAGTCCTACCTTAGCCATAGTAAGCATAAGGTATATTCTACCCTCCCCAATTCTATTTATGGAATTACACTAGTTTTGTTGTTATTGTTAGCACAATTGATATATTGAACAGCCAAAGAGATATCAACTATATATGAACTAGAGAAAATAAGATTGGTCTAAGGCAGACAAGTGGACTACAAAATAATAACATATAAGAAACCTACTTCATTCCATCAAAGTAGGTTCTTGTAGCCCCATTGAATGCTCCAGACAATTTTGTGATGCTTAAGACCCAGTTTTTGCAAGTGTTCTCATAACCCTTAAATGTCTACAATCACAATAAGCTTAAAATTAACAACAAAACTCCTTCCAAATTCTCAAAATCCATTAATTGATTATAAGCAGACTACCTTATCAGCTAGCATTTGTTGCAAAACTAGAACAACATGTGCTCCATCTGAATGTCCAACAAAATGAATAGGGTGATCTTCATTCCATTCTGGATAATTCCCTGCTTAAAAAGACAGTAGTAAAAGCTAAATTAACCATTGACATATGTTAATGGGTATAAATTGTGGTAGAAGATGACTATTGGTTCTTGTAACTTATATGACCATTCGTTCTTGTAACTCTCATGGTCATTAGTTTCTTGTAACTCATATAACCATTAGTGTCTTGTATCTTATGTAACATCTATCACATCTATCTACCCACATTGCTACCCCTCATTATACCCATTGATTATATGGAAGACTTCTTCACCTATAAATAATGGTATTTTTTCCTTTGTGAAGTATCCCAAGAAATTTGAGATAGAGTGTTAGTAAAAAAAGATGAGAATTGTGAAATAATATTTTAGTGTGTAATAGTGAAAGAGTGAGTTGAGACAAAGAATAATATTCTAAGTGTTCAACTATATTCACTATATACAAAAGAGAATATTTATATGCTGAAGGAAGGTGTTCTTTTGTGGAGTTTTGGAATTTTCAACTAATCCGGAGTTGCTTGAGTTGTACACGTTGTTGGGCTGTTGTATCCTGGAGGGAACAAGTCAAGAGTGATACTGTTGGATCGGTGTAGATTATGCCACAGTGGGCTTGAATCTACTTAAAGAGAGCGAGATATCCGCGCCTCAGCCTAACTATTTTTTTATTAATTTTTGTCATTTTATTTTCAGTTGTAATATTTTGTATTTGTGGTATATTACACCAACAATTTTAAGGAGATTCGTGTTTTTTTTTTACAGTTTGAAAAAGTGTGGATATCAAGATAGGGATTTCAACATAATTCTGCTCAACATCGCTCTCTTCAAGAGATGGAAGAGAAGAGGTATATGGTAAAGTATTTTTCTACTTTCTCAATTCAAGTGGAGACAAGGTAAAGAAAAAAAAAAATTACCTAGTATTTTTATGAATAAAGTCATACTACTTTTCATGAAAAAATGATATTTAAATTCTTAAAATAGTGGGGGCTCATGAAATGAGGAAAAAAGTCATTGTGAAAAAAATGATTTTTACATCTTTGAGAAATGCTCTAAAAAGGGTATTACAAGTGCATATATTTATTATGAAATAAATCACATGTTGTTTGGCTATAATGAGATGATTTTTTGCTCTAACATAAGAGTTATAAATAAATTATGAAAAACATGGTGAGTAGTCATTTATCATGAAATGTTTTGGGTGAGATAAGTTTCATTCTTGGAATGAAAAAAAACTATAAAACATGTGATAGAATTTTCCTTGTCAAGTCACATAATGTTGAAAAATTGTGAAATACAATCTTATTGGTTGTGTGAGTCTTGCAACTCCATTTGATTCAATTGTGAAAATGGTGTGACAAAGAAAGAAGGAGTTTGATAGCATAATAAAAAATATGAGATATGTGATTAATTGCACTTAATGTAACTAGTTTTATGACACGCGCGTTGCACATGATTACCTATTCAGTAAATATATGTTACAGTAAATAGTATTGCTTATTTAAGCTATGATTTGAATAATAAGATTTGCACAAAATAATATTGCAGATTTTTTGTGAATGTTCAATGTGGATCATCATACATATATATCTTATTCATGTGAACCTATGAAGATGGTCAATGAAAATTTTTATTAGTTAAATGCATATAGTTATTTCAATTTGTTGAGGTTCAATCATGTAATTGGTCGTATCTCAATAATATTACCTTATAGACGATATTTGTTGTGTATTTTTCTTGTCATCTTACCCGATTTGTTTGCACATGTATTTCACGTTAAACTATTCATATGTCATATGAACATGTAAAGAGAACAACTACATTTTATCTTTTAGAACTAATTTTTGTATATTAATTTATATTTTATAAGTTATAACATAATAAATGACGTTCTTGTTGTTGGCTCTCATATTTGACTTCTCAATTGACTGTGTAAATAAATCAAAGCTAGTTATCTGGCTGTCCATAGTTAACTGAGAAATGTTTCCTTTTTTTTACCGGAAAAACTAAAAACTGATATTAAAGAATATATTCTATCTGTGAAATCATATATATAATCACCTGTTTATCTTACACCCAACAAAGATGTAGTTCATATACTTGTAAACAATTTTCAATTTATTCAATAAAGCATGATTCATCTAAGGAAAAATAACAACATTGTGTTATCACATATATATGGGCGGTATAATAATATGAAAAATTATTGGTCAAAAGTTAAGATAAGAAAAGATGAAAGAAATAATTAATGTAATAACTATGAGAATTCATAATCTTATAACTAAAGAATGTTAAAGAGTGTGGATAACATTTGCAATAATTAGTAATAACTAAGAGAATTTATAATGT
>NW_006239172.1:846260-868416 GCF_000226075.1 Solanum tuberosum
TATATATATATATATATATATATATATATGAACTTTTCTTCGTCTAAAATACGATAATACTAAGAAATAGTAAATAAGTAAACAAATGGGCAATGTTATATATATAGTAATAACTTTTTTGAAGCGAACTTCCTAACATTCTAAATCACATAAGTAACATTGATAAATAAAGTCATTATTTTGTCTTGAGCATCAAAAGAACAAATTGTGACAATTCTATAACTCTTGAGAAGTTTAATAATTTTGGAAAAAGATGTTTAGAAGCATATATTTACATCACAAGAGAAATTGTTTAAAAAAATGAATTTAGACTACATCATGTTAACTTAATATATTTGTACATTACATACTAATTTATAAATTATGCAAATTGATGGTCTTTCGGTAGTGCCAATCGAGAAGTTCATCAGTCAACAACTCTGAGGAAAAAAAACAAGGCAGATCACTCAAACATCAAAGATCACTATCAAAAGGGGAGGTAAATACAACCGCATTTTGACAATAATAATGATGATGTGTTACTTCACAAACTGTTAAAAAAGAATAGAAAAGGTGAAGGTACCAAAAGCAACGTAGAGACACCAGAGAAATATTGAGTGAAGGGAAAGGATATATACACTTTCTCTAATCCTCGAGATAAAATTTCTCCTCTTTTTGCTTAATTATTCTATTGTTGGTAGAACATTGAAGCATATCATCAAAGAGGAGTTAACACCACAACCATGCACTTAGCAAGTTACCAATGGACCACTATTAGCAACTGATTTAATTTTGATATGATAAAATTATTGCAGAAAAGGCATAACCAAGTTGTCATACAACTAATGGCACAAGTAATACACCGACAAAAATGTACATTTTCTGTTTTCACCAAAAAGAAATCTTTCTTTCCACTCACAACTCGACATTAATCAACATATACTAAGAGAAAAGCCATCACTTACAGCCTTATTTGAACTCACTCAATGACAATAAATCACACTAAATCTTTTGAAAATGCAAGAAGAAGAAGACTCAAGAGTAAAAAAAAATTGTGGTAGAAAAAAATGAGAGGAAGCCCCTCTATTTATAGTCAACAAAGGGTGGTATAAACAAGTATTTTTTGTATCTTATCGGAAAAGTCATGACCTTTTGAGAAGTCACAACCCTTTGGAAAAGTCACAACTTATTGAAAAAGTCACATCTCATCGAAAAAGCACAATCCTTCAAAAAAGTCACAACTTATCAGAAAAGTCACAACTCATCGAAAAAGTCACAACCTAATTAGTTAGGGACATTATAGTAATTTAACATTCAAGTTAGGAGTTCATGCTTTTAAGGTAATACAGATATAGATATTGTGTATAAAGTATAGCATATACAGGCAAATCAGGTAAATTTACTTGGAACAAAATTTGGTGGTTTGTTTAATGAGAAAAAGTATTATGTTATACTTAAAAGTTTTGTTGATGCAAATGAGAAAACTTGATGCTTGGAATGACAAAGCAACTTATTTTTTGCTAATTCTATTAGGGAGGTTGAAGTAAAAAAAATGAAGCTTCAACAAGTGAAAAAGTGAATTGATTTTATTATATCAAACACTTTATTTTGAGAAATTAATTTTTCTAATGGCACCAATATAATGGTAGAGTACAAGATCGTTATTAAAACGGTAAATTTAGACTCATGAGGAGAAAACACAATATTGTGAGATCATATTGATCATTGGTATACCATCAATATTAATTGTGTTCAAATTTGTGATAATCTTGCAAATTTGATAAACTAAGGTCTTGGCAAGATAAAGAGTTTGAAGCACATCGAGGGGGGGGGAGGTGAAATTGAAGCTAAAAAATTCTGAGTCATATTGGACTAGAGATCCTATAACGAGGTTCAATGGGAAGAACGAATCATATGATGACTTGTTGTGAAATGCACTATTCTTAACTATATTCATTCCATATGATGTGAGTGCATTTATCCTATAATGATTTCTGGAGGATGAGTCTTGAACTCTTAATGAAAGTATGTATCTCGTATGAGTGGGATGTCAAATTATAGGAGCATCCTTGACAAATTTCAGCTATGTGAGTGTGAAAGTCGGCCGCTTTCTATGAGAATGAGCTTGTTCTCAAAAACACTTATGAAAACCGGGATAGAACAAGGTTGTAATGTGTTGGCTAAGAAAGCTTATTTCAACACCTTGATTATTGTGTGTAATCAATGATACTTTATTTCCGCTAAGTAGGCATAGTTCAAGTCCGAAATTACTATTGACTGTGGAGTAAATGTTATTGTTTTATTAAGTGAAGGTTCAATACAGAGCACACCTTCATTATGCATAATAGTCTACGTTCAACTAAATTGGTGAACTCTCTTATTTTAATATTAAAATGAGTGGGTTGTGTATATGCATTTTATTATTAAAATATTAAGTGCATATGTTAGTGGGTATAAATTGTGGTAGAAGATGACTATTGGTTCTTGTAACTTATATGACCATTAGTTCTTGTTTTCTTGTAACTCATATGAACATTAGTGTCTTGTAACTTATGTAACATCTATCACATGTATCTACCCACACTGCTACCCCTCATCTACCCATGATTAAATGGAAGACTTCTTCACCTATAAATAGTGGTGTTTCTTCCTTTGTGAAGTGTCCCAAGAAAATATGAGATAGAGTGTTAGCCAAAAAAGATGAGAAGTGTGAAATAATAGTTTACTGTGTAGTAGTGAAAGAGTGAGTTGAGACAAAGAATAATATTCTAAGTCTTCAACTATATTCACTATATACAAAAGAGAATATGTATATGCTGAAGGAAGGTGTACTTTTGTGGAGCTTTGGACTTTTCAACTAATCCGGAGTTGCTTGAGTTATACACGTTGGTGGGTTGTTGTATTCTGGATGGGACAAGTCAAGAGTGATACTGCTGGATCGGTGTAGATTATGCCGTAGTGGGCTTGAATCTCCTTAAAGAGAGCGAGATATCCGCGTCTCAGCCTAAACATTTATTCATTTTTTGTCATTTTATTTCCAACTGTAATATTTTGTATTTGTGGTTTATATTACACCAACATTCCCCATGGTCAACCTGCCTTCCTTTCAAATAATAAAACAACTCACGAGGCCTGAAACCTAAATTCCATCAAATTTTGCGCACAAAAAACAAGAACAACAACATGCCAAAAAGACGATAAATGACAAGCATTTCAGGTTGCATCCTAAGTTGCACAAACTCTTCACTTTCAATGTCGCATCGGTGCCGAATTCTCCAAAAAAAACTACTTTTTGGAGATTCTTACACACCCATTGACATTTTAGAAGAATCCAAACAACATAAGCGGGCATGAACCCACCTGTCATATATTCTAGTTAGCGACCCCAAATCAGGCATAAGAACCCTATCATCCTTCTTCTCTGCACCAGCAAAATACAATGTATCTCCATCTGCATTATCATGATGTGGAGAAATTTACTAGGCTTTCTTTTATTATATATACCATGTGATTCAATGATCAATATTTTGTTGCACATTTAATGTCCTCCACTAAAGTGAGTGTTTGAAAATTTTGTTCACACCCATAGTTTTAGTTTTTCTTTTTCTCCTATATTATTAGTAATAAATTGTTTTTACTTTTGATCCTTCCTTATGATATCTGATTACATACATTAAATTTTTAATTTGTTATATTACTTAATTATCAATATATCATGTTGAGTTTGTATTGTTACTTCATATTTGACAATAACACAATTCTAAAAAATAATATAATCCAAATATATCATACTTCAACACACTTAAATTAAGTGAAAATTAGATATTTCTCAATCTATTATCATAAAGATCAAAAGAACATGAGACCAAAAAAATACTATTAACGGCCCTTTTTTATTTTGGAAACTCTTTTTGGCATTATTCAACCAAGTTCTATCAATTCAAGAAAATATTCTATCCAAAATCAAAGATTCATTGCTGCAAAAAGAAAATCACAATATAAAGTCTAACTATTACCCACTTATTGCTAGAATATTTTGCTAAAAAAAACTGATATTATATAAATTTAACTAAGTAATATTTCATGCATAAATATATCTTAATTTCCATTTGTAGGTCCTTGAATAGCCATAAGCCTCTGTAGAAAAATGTTGAAGTCTTCATCTCTACTCAACATACTTATCCTAACACTTCTTGAATCACTTCCAAATCTTCTTCCACTCCTTGTATGAATCTTGTGTTCTTTAAGAAGCTTTTCACAATCCTCCTCTTCACCTCCTTTGCAAATTAGCCATGCAAATGCTGTTTCAAAAAAAAATATGAATTTCAAAAGAAAAGAAAACTTTTTTCAAATATATATTGATAATATCATAGCTTATAATCTCAAACGTGACATAACATTGTATTTTTTTGTGAAGTTACGTTAATTTTTAAACAGACTAAAAATAAAATGTTACGTTGTAATCTTTTGTAATTACCAGGGTGTGATTCACAAAAGTCTTTTGTGAAGAGGCAATATTCAAGAGGGTATTTCTGGAGGAAAAAAAGGCCATTAGCCATAACAACTTGTCTTAGCCTCTGCCACCTGTCAGTCATAAGAGACTGACTATATTCAAAGAAATTTTCCATATTGGGATCCAAACATCTTTCAGAGATCACTTCAAGAATCTTAGCAGCTCTAAGTTGAGCTTCTTTTGATACACCAATTGTGCTAATCTCCATGAACTTTGTCATCTTTCTTGCCACCTCTTTGTCCTTAACAAGTGCCCAACTGCATGTAAATCAAATTATAATAAGTGATAAATTGAAATTTGTATACTTCTAAAAGTTTATATCGAAAGGGGACCGTAGGAACAATGATAATATTGTCTCTAAGTAATCTATAGACTTGTAATTAATGTTTGAAAAACTTACCCAATTCTGGAACCAGCATGGCCAGTGCATTTGGAAATAGTGAAGAGCATAACATTATGGTTGGCAGGTGAGGTAATAGCAGTGTACTGTGGCCAATAATAAGCTAAATCATAAATTAATTTTCCTTGATCTCCATTAACTACAGGCTCTCTAATAACCCCATCAGGATTATTTGGAGATGTAATGAACTCAATATATACTCCTTTTTTCTCATAAGTTCTTGCATCTCCTGCCCATTTGTGTAGTCCTGACCTCACAAAATCAGTCACTTCTGGATATGCCTGCAAAAAGACAATTACTTAGTAATTAATCAAGAAATGTCACTTTTAAGTAGACTAACTAAGTCGCATGATGTGTTCCAAGAATTATATATTGTGTTGTATTTAAAGGTGTGGCCTGGTGATTACTGCAATTATCAAAAAAAATTATGACTCATGTTATAATTAACCAATATTGTCTCAACGAGAAACATGGTATGTTAACATAAGTGAAACATTATTAAACATGTAAGTAACCAACAATGTTTTGTTGACTTTTAATAGGGTAAGTAGAGATTAATCAACATTAGACATATTAAAATAGTATCTAAAGTCAAAAGGAATCATTAACCTTGTTGAGTCTTAAAACCTTAATATATAACGCCTTTTAATAACTTTTAATTTTAGATCACTAATTTTATCAACCATAGGCTAGGACATACATCTCAATTTAAATAAATAAAAATATATCGTATAAACACGTACCGAATAAAAAGGTGTAGCTGAAACTACATTGATTGGCTCAAGTTGATCAATAGGAGAAAGAGCATAAAGTGCAGCCTGCATAAGCTGGCTTGATCCAGTGCCAACAATAGTATAATGATCATCCACAATTGCATTTCCAACTACATTGTGCAGCCTCTTAATTTGTTCTTCTAATTTTGACTCCAAGAACCAACACAAGCTCTTACCATTAGCAAAATAACTCAATGAATCATCACCATTGAATGTTATGTCACACTTGTTCTCCATTTTTCTCCAATATGACTCATACATTGTTGGATCACCACTATACACACACGACAAAATCAAATCCCAAATTAGTATTCCAACAAAGAATTGAGCAATTCGTAACATTTCAAATATTTTATGAAAATAGATCTAATCTCTAGAACCATAATAAAGCACTCAACAGTGAATAAATCGAAATTGGTGATTTCATATATAAAAAATTGAATCAGGAGGATTGACCAAGATCATGAGTGTAAAACTTATATGAAACATTCTAACGAAAAATGAATTAAAATTGTAAAAGAATACTCACTGATCTAGATTAATAGTGGTGGAAGTGTCCTTAGTGTCATTTTCTGGAGTTGCACAAGGGACTGAAGAACACTCGACAAGGCAGCCATCTGTTCCATACATCTTTTTCTCTTTTTTTGTGAAATCTTAAATCAATCACAAATAAATTTATAGGAGAAGAAGATAGATTTGGGGTCTATAAATAGGGAACGAGACAAGTCTAATTGCCATAATTTATTTATTTTTAACTAATATGCAGAATTTTGACTAGATTTTCTTATTAATTGCACTTGTCAGTACCCACCAAAGTCTTTCTAAGTAATTTGACTAGATTTTTAAATGGGTTCTCCCAATATCTATTTTTAAATGTAGTTATTAAGGTATTTATTACATAGCTCAGCCATGCATTATATTACTTACACATGTTTATTTGTCATAATATAATTACAATATAATTATAAGTGTATTGTTTGGTTGCACAAGAAATCTCTTAAGTAATTGGACTAGATTATTAAATGGGTTCTCTTAATGAATGCAATTATCTATTTTTAAATGTAGTTATTAAGGTAGGTATTACATAGCTTAGTCATTACGCAATATAATACTTACACAGTGTAATAACACAGTTAAATTAATTTAAAAATAAAATTTAATCATAAAAGTTAAAAGTTTATAATTGATAAGTATGTGCCTTTATGAATGATATTAAATTAGGTATTTCAGATACATATTATTTCCTGCTAAACATATATTAATATATAATCAAATATTTGTAACTAATATTGTAAAAAGTAATTGATATATATTTTTTGATATCACTAATATTTCAATTTAATTAATTTTTAAATTTAATAGAACACATTTTTAAAGAACATCATGGACTAAAAATTTGAAAAAATATTAATATCTACATGAATCATAATTATTTTTCTTATAAATGTGGTGTTAGGGTTAACTTGCCGTCGATCCCTATCAAGATTTGAATAGGTGGAGTATATTTTTTCCTTTTTTGGAATTTAAATTCGGGATCTCATGATTGTCAATTCACTTCATTGATCATTAAATTGCCCTAAGTGCAACTATCACGCACCGAGCCTACACTCTGGATGCGACTGACACTCGAGAGCCATTGCTGGCCCCAAGCGAACCCTTGGCCTAACTCAATACTCAGCGAAAAACTTACTCAACAATAAAAGAATTTTAAAGAACACTTTAACTCAAAGGTATCAAAATACTTAAACTCAGAATGTTTAGAAATAAGCGTTCAACTAGCCAACGAGGCAACTCAAGTTTCAACATAAATAATAGAAATGAATAAAACTCGTGAACTACTATTGTCTATCTATCTATGAATACTATGAGGGATAGCGGGACAAGACCCCCGATCATACTAATAAAATTGTAATGATAATACATAAAAAAGGGATCCTCTAGAAGTAAGGAGGCTCACCATACAACTCTGGAACTCGACTAGATCAACAAAGCGCTGGTTGATGATCTTGGTTACCTCTGCACAATGAAAGATGCAGTACAAATGGCGTCAGTACATTGAATGTACGAGCATGCAAGGGGAAATCTAAAACATGACATAAGCTTGAACTGGAACTGAAGAAAACAACTTACCTCGTCTCAACGCGACTCAACCTCAACTCATTTCAATATAAAGCAATAACAATAAATGCAATATAAAGAAAACCTTTTAAAACAGTAGGTAGCAACTAGATGTATTGGAAAATACAATATAAATCTGTTTGTATGTAAAATAACAAAATAAACTCTGTTTGGGAGATTCTCTAACGACAACCATCACTATGAGCTATGTGATGATACAACGTCTCGACACGCTGCCAGAACTGTCTTATACCTTGCTGGGGTATAGAACTCCTCAACTAAGTGGATCCACTAAGCTATGATTAAAAGGCAATAAGGAATCATCTAAAAAGTATGACCCTTTCTACCACGTTAGCTACATGGTTTATGGGGGCTGTGAGTTGTATAACTCTCCCCCATATCGGTGCTCAATACTACTCCCAAAATATAACTTAGCTCATATGTTTTTTTTAAAAAAGAATTTCCTTATCCTCAACTTTGAGATTATTACTCAAAAGATTTCTCTAAAAATAGATAGTACTCAAAACTCCTCATGAACTCTTTTGGAAATCGGTATCTCCTTTCATCTTAAATGTAAAAACATTTACTCTTTTGAATACTTAGTTCCCATATATCATTTTAAACAAAATAAACTCATCTCTATTCTTCCTCAAACTCAAATGCTCAAGTCTTAAAACAAGTTTTAAAAGATTGTAAAAAGACTTCTTAAAATGACTCGAAGAACTCTCAAGACTTGACTCTTATCTCTACCTTGAATTTGAATTATGAATTCAAGGGTTATGATTCATGTTATGAATGATCTCTCTATGTTTAGATGTATTTTAGAGTATGCATATCAAGTAGAAAACATAGGTACGATTCGAGGGAACTCAAATGGAAAAAAGGACGGAAGGGTAGGGGACCTGGCGACCCCTGAGTGGCGTGGGGCACCAGCCCCTAAAATAAAGCAGGTGGGTTGGGGAGCACTGAGTGGCACGGCACCCCAGAGCCCTACCTACAGACACTTGCTTTGGGCTCACTAAGTGATGCGGCGCCCCACCCCTTTCCCAGGTTCTTGAAGAATTTTCTTGCTTTATTTTCATGTTTAACTCTTTTAGAATCGAACAATTTCCCTCAAAATCTTCTAGATTCTCAGAACCAACATAATTACAATGAAATACACTCTAAATTACTCAAGAACAATACTCAAACCCAAGATTCTCATCGCAAGAACTCAACAAAACCTCATACTTAAAGAATAGATCACAAACTTCAAGAAACTCATCAAGAACTCAACTTTATCAATCTTTATGGATGGATTCGAATATGTAAATTGGTGTGTGGGTGAACAAATGTAACACTATGAAAGCTTACATACCACTTAGGGATCGAACCTTGGGAGAAATCCCGCAACAAAACTCAAGAATCTTGACGAACGCCTTGATCTTTTCTCCATTTCTCTTCTTCTTGAACTCCTCTCAAAACCCTAAGCGTATTTGGATTTATAAAAAGTGACCCAAATCAGATTTGACCCCAAAATATTACTAAAAATCATTTTAATCTGATTGGACAAGGAAAAGACCAAAATGCCCCTCATATTTTCGGGTAACTTTTCTTAACCGGATAGGCTAACTTCAAACGGGCATATCTCCATCACACGAGCTCGAAATTTAGCAAATTCGGTGGTGTTGGAAAGAGGATTCCAAGACCTTTCATTTGATATCTTATGGTCCACCTAAATCATCATGTACTGAAAGTTATGGTCATTTGAAGTTGACCCAAAACTCACAACTTAAGCATAACTTGTAAAATTTCAGATTTGGCTCTTTCCAAATTAGTTCTTTCTATTTTTAGCTCTTTCTAAGGCGGGATGTTACAATATTTCCCCCTTAGGAACATTCATCTCCGAATGAGATTACTCTAAGTAGAAATGAGGGTGCAAACATTTACACCCAACTCAAACACCCAATATGCAATATATAACACAACACATCAACTTAAAGAGTACTAAGAAACACCCAATATGCAATATATAACACAACACGTCAACTTAAAAAGTACTAAGAAAAGAATTAGTACCTTGATTTGAAGCTTCTCCGAGAGTAAAGAGATGTGGGTATCTCTTCTTCATATCCTCCTCAGTCTCCCAAGTAGTTTTCTCAACAAACTGATACCTCCATAAGACCTTAACTGATGCTACCACCTTGGTTCTCAACTTGCAAACCTGACGATCCAAAATCTGAACGGGAATCTCCTCATAAGATAGGTTGTCCTTAATACCAATATTTTCAGCCGGTATAATAAGTGAAGGATCGCCCATATACTTCTTTAACATTGAAATGTGAAATATCGGATGGGCCGCTGCTAACTCGTGCGGTAGTTCCAACTCATAAGCTACATTGCCAATCCTCTTGGATATCCTGTAAGGACCAATATACCGGGGACTGAGCTTCCCCTTCTTACCAAATCTCATAACACCCGTCATGGGTGAAACCTTCAAATAAATCCAATCGTTCACCTCAAACTCTAAGTCTCTTCTCCTAACATCAATATATGATTTTTGATGACTTTGCGTTGTTTTCAACCTTTCTTGAATGATCTTCACTTTCTCCATAGCTTGATGAACTAAGTCTAGTCCTATCAACCCAACTTTACCAACATCAAACCATCAAATAAGAGATCTACATCTTCTTCCATAAAGGGCCTCATAAGGAGCCATCTGGATGCTCGAGTGATAACTAATTGCAAGCAAATTCGATGAGAGGTAAGTGATCATCCCAATTACCCTTGAAATTGATCACACACACCCTCAATATATCCTCTAAAGTTGTAGTCTTTACCGATAAGAAATGGTCTGATTTAGTCATTCGGTCTATAATCACCCAAATCGAATCATGTTGCCTGCGAGACCACGGTAAACCAGTAATCCATATTGATCACCTCTCACTTCCATTCCAGAAGTTATATGTTCTGAGCCATACCACCAGGCCTCTGGTGTTCTACCTAGACTTGTTGGCAATTCGGGCACTTAGCAATGAACTCTATAATACTCATCTTCATACTACTCCACCAATAGACTTCTCTCAAGTCAAGATACATCTTTGTGAAACCCGGATGGATAGAATATCTGGAGCTATAAGCTTCCTCCATGATCCTCTCTTGAAGTTCATCCACCCTTAGCTACACACAATCTACCTTGATACCTCAATACACGATCCCCCTCTTGTTCAAAAGCCATCACTTTCTGCTTATGAACATTTGCCTTCAATTCAAGCAAAATAGGTTCTTGGTCTTATTTCTCTTTCACTTCGAACACTAGCGATGATTCAGCCCCATTCATCACCAATACTCCTCCTTCATTAGAATCCATTAACTGGACTCCCAATCGTGCAAGTCTATGCACATCTTTTACTAACTCTCTCTTGTCTTCCTCAAAATGGGTCGTACTACCCATAGACAATTTGCTTACTGCTTATGAACATTTGCCTTCAATTCAAGCAAAATAGGTTCTTGGTCTTATTTCTCTTTCACTTCGAACACTAGCGATGATTCAGCCCCATTCATCACCAATACTCCTCCTTCATTAGAATCCATTAACTGGACTCCCAATCGTGCAAGTCTATGCACATCTTTTACTAACTCTCTCTTGTCTTCCTCAAAATGGGTCGTACTACCCATAGACAATTTGCTTACAGCATCAGCAACAACATTAGCCTTACTTGGGTGATAGAGAATACTAATGTCATATTCCTTGAGTAACTCCAACAACCTTCTCTGTCTGAGATTAAGCTCTTTCTGACTGAATACATACTGAAAACTCTTGTGATCGGTGAACACATCCACATGAACACCATAAAGATAGTGACGTCATATTTTCAAAGCAAATACTACATCAGCCAACTCTAGATCATGGGTTGGGTAATTCCTCTCATGAATCTTAAGTTGTCTGGAGGCATAAGCTATCTTGCCTAATGGCATTAATACACAACAAAACCTCGTGTATCCTCTGGTAAGGTGAACATTGGGGTAGTAGTCAACCCAACTTTCAATTCTTCAAAGCTCTTCTCACAAGCTTCCGACCATTAAAACTTTATTGTCTTCTAAGTCAACTTAGTCAATGGGGATGAAATAGATGAAAACCTCTTGACAAACCTCCTATAATAGTCATCCAATCCCAAGAAACTCCTAATATAAGTTGGAGATGTGGGTCTAGTCCAGTTCTGCACTGTCTCTATCTTTTGAGTTTCAACTCGAATCCCATCACCTGAAACTAAGAATGCCATAGACTTAAATCAAAATTCACACTTAGAGAATTTAGCATACAACTCTCTATCCTTGAGAGTTTGAAGAACTACTCTGAGATGACTAGCATGATCTTCCTCATTCCTCGAATAAATTAGAATATCATCAATGAACACAATAACAAGCATATCCAGATATGGCTTAAAGACTATGTTCATAAGGTCTATGAACATTGCAGGACCATTAGTCAAACCAAAAGGCATGACTAGGAACTCATAATGACCATAATGGGTCCTGAATGTTGTCTTAGGGATGTCACTTTCTCTTACTCTCAATTGATGATAGCCAAATCTGAGGTCTATCTTTAAAAAACAAGGATACTTATTCTTGATAGTAACCTTGTCAATTGGCGGTAATCTATACACATCCTAAGTGAACCATCTTTCTTCCTCACAAATAAGACCGGAGTTCCCCCAAGGTGAGACACTTGGTCGAATGAAACTTTTCTCAAGAAGGTCTTTCAACTATTATTTTAACTCTTTCAACTCAGCTGGAGCAAATCTATATGGAGAAATAGAGATAGGATAAGTATCATGAAGAATATCTATACCAAAGTCTATTTCTCTCAGGAGGGACTCCAGGAAGATCATCTGGAAAGACCTCTAGAAACTCACTCACAACTGGAACTGACTGAATAGGTGGTGACTTAACACTAGTCATTAACTCGGACTAAGTGATAGATGCACCCCTTAGAACCTAACTTTCTCGCCTTAAGGTACGAAATAAAATGACCCTTATGCACTGTTTAACTACTCCTCCATTCTATAACTGGCTCATTAGGAAACTGGAACTTAACTACTCGAGTTCTACAATCGACTGAGGCATAACAAGCATGAAGCCAGTCCATACCTAGAATGACATCAAAATCTACCATGTCTAACTCGACTAAGTCATCCATAATGTCCTTGTGTTGATGGAAATGGTATAATCACGATAAACTTTCTTAGCTAGAATAGACTCACCAATAGGCATGGAAACACTAAAGGGCTCAAGAAGTTGTTCGGGAATAATATCGAACCTCATAGCTATATATGGAGTCACAAAAGATATACTCGCACCTGGGTCTAGTAAAGCATAAACATCAAAAGTAAAAACTTTGATCATACCAATGACAACATCAGGTAAATTATCTTGCTCTTGGCTACTGGTGATAGCATACAGTCGGTTTGCTCCTCCACTTGTCCCTGAAGTAGCTCATCTAGGTGCACCTCTGTCTGGCGGAGCCACTAAAGAAGATTGGGCTCCATCCCCCCCCCCCATTGCCATTACATTGCATATTCTTAGGGTACTCTCTTATTAAGTGACCATTCTGATCACACTTGAAGAAACCAGTGGAGCCATCATGACACATCCCTGAGTGGTTCCTACCACACTTAGCACATGTAGGAGTCCCATTACCTCCTTGTGCCACACTACCTTGAGACTGAGCAGGTCTAGCTCTGAAGTTCTGCGAATTCTGATTCTTGAACTCACGTTTGTTCCTTGGTGTATATGCACTAGCAGATGATGGAGAAGGTCTATTTGGTTTGTGTTGAAAAGAATATCGGTTTGCATTACTCTTCTGCTTCCCATACTCATTTCATGTTGTCTTAGCCTTCTTGTTTCGGAACTCTTCTATATCCCCCGGCTTAATTATCTTCCTCAACATGTTGTACATGGATCATCAGCCTTGCTATGTCCATGTCCCCAATCAACATCGCAACCTTACCCTCTTTGCTTGACGAACACCTTGAACTTTTCTCTTTTTCTCCTCTTCTTGAACTCCTCTCAAAACCCTAAGCGTATTTGGATTTATGAAAACTGACCCAAGTCAGATTTGACCCAAAAATATTACTAAAAATCGTTTTAATCTGATTGGGTAAGGAAAAGACCAAAATACCTCTCATATTTTCGGGTAACTTTCCTTAACTGGACAGGCTAACTTCAAACGAGTATATCTCCTTCATACGAGCTCGAAATTTAGCAAACTTGGTGACGTTGGAAAGAGGATTCCAAGACCTTTCATTTGGTATCTGATGGGTCACCTAATTCATCTTGTACGGAAAGTTATGGTCGTTTGAAGTTGACCCAAAACTCACAACTTAAGCATAACTTGTAAAATTTCAGATTTAACTCTTTCCAAATTAGCTCTTTCTAAGGCGGGATGTTACAGCAACATGAATTATAGTTCGTAGAACACGTTATGTGACTTAATTAGTCTAAGTGAGCTTTCTTTAATTATAACTAATAATAATTCTATTCCATATGTTTAAAAATCAATAGAGATAGAAGGCAAGTCAACTTTGACACCGCACATACAAGAAAAATAATTATGATTCATGTTATAACTAATGGATCTGCATATACCAAGAATCATGTGATTAATTAATAAAGAAACAAGCACAAATCTTAGCATGAACCATGTTCCTAAATGTTTCTTCAGGATACAATGTAGGTAACCAACATTGTCCCAGAGAGAGACATGGCATGTTAACAAAAGTGAAGAAGTATCCTTGAGTCCTTGACTCTTTAATAGGCTAATTAGAGATTGATCAACATTTCACCTGTTAACATACAATACTCTATCCAATTTAATTTACTTATTCTATTTTGATTTGACATAAAATTTAAGAAAGTAAAAAGAACTTTTGAAACATTGTAGGAAACTAGGAATATTAGTTGACATCACTAATAACATTTCCACATGACTGTGGTCATTTGCCAAAGTGCTTAGGGATCAACCAGAGCTTTCTTATTGGTTGGTATCCCACCATTGTAAGTTATATATAATTTACTTCACTCTTTTGTAACGACATTCTAGATCCTAGCAACACAACATCAATATATTATTTTTCTTGAAGTCTCAAGCATGCTTTATTGTAACACCCCAAAAAAAAATTAAAATGAGATCCGAATTATTCTTTGTATATGTATAAATCGAATTCAAGATTTTTAATTTGTATATGTGTATTAAGGTCCATATATTAGTGAGGAAAGTATTTCGAATGTGATTCATGTTATAATTAATGGATCTAGCATGTACGAAGAACCATGTGATTAATTATTAAAGAACAAGCACTATATATTTATTTATGATACAATGTAAGTAACAAACATTGTCTCAGCGAGAGACATGTTATGTTTACATAATCAAAGCATTATTAAGCACCATGTTTCATGACTTTTAATAAGTTAATTAGAAATTGATCAACATTAGTCAAAAGGAATTAGTAGTCTACTGAGTCTAGAAACTTTTAAAAATATATAGATATCAAATTATTTTTGAAAGGCGTTTTTTAAATAAAATTTAACTTCAGACCACTAATTTAATTGAGTATAGTATATCCATCACAATTTAAATAAAAATATCCATACTAAAATTCTTTTATTTGTAAATGCATAATGAATAAAAAGGTACAACTTAAACTACATTGATGGGCTCAAATTTATCATGAAGTGCAGGTTGGATCTTGTGCAACAACAATATAATGACGGTCCGGCTTAGCAATATATAGCTAGGGTGGTCAGTCGGACATCCTTTGTCAAAAAATTATACTATATATACAAAAAACAAAAATTATACGAAGTACATAGATTGCAAGTTTTCATACATATATCTTGAACACCTTAAATTAAATTTCTGATTTCGTTACTACATCCCCAACCATATTGTGCAGCCTCTTAATTTCTTCCTATATTTTTTACTCCAAGATTCAGCACAAGCACCTATCATTAGCAAAATAACTCTACTTAATACTTAATATCCATGCTAGTGAGAGATAGCAAATAAAAAGGAGCAGGTAGCATCAAGTGCTAACATCTTCACTAAAAGATATATTATGTAAATAGAATAAAAATGATTTTTTTGCTTTTAAATTGTTAATCTTCTTGACAAAATCTTTTTTTTTTATTGAATTTCCCTATTTGAATTTTGACTCCCCAATCAATAAATAAAATTAAAATTAATCGAAGTGAAGTAAAACTAACTCATCCAACATACAATTAAAATGTCGGCAAAAGTGGTAGCAACATAACGACCCAACATCCAAACAGAAACTAAAAAATACCTAAATAAAGAGGTCAATTATGTTTCATTAATATTTTATAGAAGGTTGGTTCTCTTTGATACCAACAATCAAATTGAAAGTCAAACTTACATCACATGCAATTATTCTGATGTAGTTCATGGAGAAACCGAGAGTAATGATAGATTTAATATTTTTTATTTTGGTCAATGAAAATAATATGTTTGTGGAACATAATTATGCTCGAGGTTTTAGAATGCATGAGATGGTTCAGAATGTTTTTGGAATGCTTTACAATTTTTAACTAAAAGAAAAATTACATGAAATCTGGTGTTAGTAAATTGAGTAAAGACTCCATTACAGCCATCAGTCAATTGAGTAAGGACTCCAGATTTCGACAAATAAAAAACTTTTAATATAAATGCCAGATAGGTTTGTGTCGAATCCTTTATAAGTAGTGCATTTTTTGGAAGATTCGACGGGTGTGACAACATTTTTGGAGAGTCCGGGTAACATAGAATTGAAACTAAGCAGAGAAGTCAAAAAGTTCAACCTTGTTCATAAATTCGTCCAGAGTGGGAATGCCTAAATTCCATCAAATTTTGCACACAAATAACAAGAACAACAACATGCCAAAAAGAAGATAAATAACAAGCATTTCAGGCTGCGTCCTAAGTTTCACAAATTCTTCACTTTTAATGCCGCATCCGTGTCAAATTCTCAAAAAACAAATTACTTTTGCAAAATCTGACACACACCCTTTGACATTTTTAAAGAATCCGAACAACATAGGCCGCATGAACCCACCTATCATCCTTCTTCTCTGCACCAGCAAAATACGATGCATCTCCATCTGCAATATCATGATGTGGGGAAATTTACTAGGTTTTATTTTATTATTTATTACCTATGCATTAGTCTTATCAATCATTACACCACATTAATATTTGCCCAGTTAAATTTTTTTTTTAATTAGTTGAACATTCACTTCAACTCTACAAGGCTTATCAGTGGCAGATCTATCTTAACAGTGAGATTCGAACTCAGGATCAACAACATTAAGAGAGCCTTCGGCACTCACCCAAAAGCCAATGGATCAGTCAAATCATTTATTCATTGGGTACTCTATGTAAATTTTATATAAATACTTCTTAATTTCTATATATATATATATATATTTTTTTTTTTTTTTTTTTTTTTTGAGATAAAATTAATAGGTGTTATTATATATATATATATATATATATATATATATATATATATACACTTCAATGATCAATATTCTGTTGCACATTTAATGTCCACTAAAGTGATTTAGGCCTGCTTTTTATAATATTTTATTGCACATTTAATGTCCTCCACTAAGGTGGGTGTTTGAAAATTTTGTTCACACCCATAGTTTAAGTTTTTCTTTTTCTCCTATATCATTAGTAATAAATTGAATTTATTTTGATCCTTCCTTATGATATCTGACTAATTAAATACATCTAATTTTTAATTAGTCATATTACTTAATTATCAATATATCATGTTGAGTTTGTATTGTTACTTCATATTTGACAATAATACAATTCTAAAAAATAATCCAAATATATCATACTTCAACACATTTAAATTAATTGAAGATTAGATATTTCTTAATCTAACATCATAAAAATCAAAAGAACGTGAGACCAAAAAGTACTATTATCGGCCCTTTTCTATTTTGGAAACTCTTTTTGGCATTAATCAACCAAGTTCCATCAATTCAAGAAAATATTCTACTCTTCAACACATCCAAAATCAAAGTTTAATTGTTGCAAATAGAAAATGACATTATAAAGTCTAATTATTACCCACTTATAGCTAGAATATTTTTCTAAAAACTGATATTATATAAATTTAACTAAGTAATATTTCATGCATAAATATGTCTTAATTTTCATTTGTAGGTCCCCGAATAGTCGTAAGCCTCTTCAGAAAGATGTTGAAGTCTTCATCTCTACTCAACATACTTATCCTAACATTTCTTAAATCACTTCCAAATCTTCTTCCACTCCTTGTATGAATCTTGTGCTCTTTAAGAAGCTTTTGACAATCCTCCTCTTCACCTCCTTTGCAAATAAGCCATGCAAATGCTGTTTCAAAATATAATATGAATTTCAAATTCAAAAGAAAGGAAAACTTTTTTCAAATATATATCGATAACATCATAGCTTGTAATCTTAAATTTGACATAACATTGTAATATTTTTGTTATTACCAGGGTGTGATTCACAAAAGTCTTTTGTGAAAAGGCAATATTGAAAAGGGTATTTCTGGAGGACAAAAAAGTTATTGTCCATAACAACTTGTCTTAACCTCTTCCACCTGTCACTCATAAGAGACTGACTATATTCAAAGAAATTTTCCATTTTGGGATCCAAACAACTATCAGAGACCACTTCAAGAATCTTAGCAGCTCTAAGTTGAGCTTCTTTAGATACACCAATTGTACTAATCTCTATGAACTTTGTCATCTTCTTTGCCACCTCTTTGTCCTTAACAAGTGCCCAACTGCATGTAAATCAAATTATAATGTGTGAGAAATTGAAATTTGTAGACTTCTATAAGTTTGAGTTGTAGAATTAGTCACTGATACTTTGAAACTAAAAGTAGTTGTTGATGTGCTTGATTTTGTGATTGTGACTTCACTTGTAATTAATGTTTGAAAAACTTACCCAATTCTAGAACCAGCATGGCCAGTGCATTTGGAAATAGTGAAAAGCATAACATCATGGTTGGCAGGTGAGGTAATAGCAGTGTATTGTGGCCAATAATAAGCTAAATCATAGATTAATTTTCCTTGATTACCATTAACTACAGGCTCTCTAACAACCCCATCAGGATTATTTGGAGATGTAATGAACTCAATAAAAGGTCCATTTTTCTCAAAAGTTCTTGCATCTCCTGCCCATTTGTGTAGCCCTGACTTCACAAAGTCAGTCACTTCTGGATATGACTGCAAAAAGACAATTACTCTGTAATTAATCAAGAAATGTCACTTTTAAAGTAGACAAACTAAGTCACATGATGTGTTCCAAGAATTATATATCATGTTATATTTAAGGGTGTAGCCTAGTGATTATTGCAATTATAAGAACGAATTATGATTCATGTTATAATTAATGGATCTAATATGTACCAAGAACCATGTGACTAATTAATAAAGAACAAGCACTAATATTTTTAATATGTATTGCAAATCTTTGCATGAACCATGTTCTATATTATAAGTTTCTTTAGAATACAATGTAAGTAACCAACATTGTCTCAGCAAGAAACATGGTATGTTAACATAAGTGAAACATTATTAAACACCTTGTTTCGTTGACTTTAAATAGGTTAATTAGAGATTGATCAACATGCATTAGACATGTTAAAATAATATCTAAAGTAAAAAAGAATCATTAGCCTTGTTGAGTCTTAAAACCTTAATATATAGCGCCTTTTAATAAATTTTAACTTTTGACCACTAATTTTATCAACCATAGGCTAGGACATCCATCACAATTTAAATAAAAAATATATCATATAAACGCGTACCGAATAAAAAGGTGTAGCTGAAACTACACTGATAGGCTCAAGTTGATCAGTAGGAGAAAGAGCATAAAGTGCAGCCTGCATAAGCTGGCTTGATCCAGTGCCAACAACAATATAATAATCATCCACAATTGCATTTTCAACTACATTGTGCAGCCTCTTAATTTGTTCCTCTAGTTTTGACTCCAAGAACCAACACAAGCTCTTACCATTAGCAAAATAACTCAATGAATCATCACCATTGAATGTTATGTCACACTTGTTCCCCATTTTTCTCCAATATGACTCATACATTGTTGGATCACCACTTTACACACACAACAAAAATCAAATCCCAAATTAATATTCCAACAAAGAATTGAGCAATTTGTAACATTTCTACTTTTTTTTAATGAAAATTGACCTAATCTCTAGAAACATAATAAAGCACTCAACATTGAATAAATTAAAATTGGTGATTTCATATATCAAAATTGAATCAGGAAGATTGACCAAGACCATAAGCGTATAACTTATATGAAACATTCTAATGAAAAATGAATTAAAAGTGTAAGAGAATACTCACTGGTCTAGATTAATAGTGGTAGAAGTATCCTTCATATCATTTTCTGGAGTTGCACAAGGGACTAAAGAACACTTGACAAGGCAACCATCTGTTCCACACATCTTTTTCTCTTTTTTCTAAAATCTTAAATCAATCATAAATAAATTTATGAGAGAAGAAAATAGATTTGGGATCTATATATAGAGAAGGGGACAAATCTAATTACCAAAAAAAATATTTTTTTAATTAATACACAGAATTTTGGATTATCTTATTAATTGCACTTGCCAATCTCCACAAAAGTCCCTCTAAGTAATTGGAGTAGAATTGCAATTATCTCTTTTCTAATCTTGATTTTTTCTCATTTAATTTTAGTTATTCTGAAATTTTTCCATGTAATAAGGAGAATAAATACTGAAGTGTCTATTTGGAAAGCTGCCACATGGTAAGTGAAATTGGTGAGGTTACGTATCACATAGCTTAGTAATTACTTAATATTGAAATTACACATGTTTGTTTGTCATAATTTAATGACAGGATAATTACAAGCATATCATTGATAGTATAAATATAATTACACAGTTGAATTGATTAAAAAAATAAAAGTATTTAACAAAAATTAAGAATTAATATTTGATAAGTACATGCCTTAATGAATGCTATTAGATTAAATATTTAAGACACATATTATTTCTTGAAAATATATTAAATTAATAATCAAATATTTGTAACTAATTTTGTGTAAAACTAAATGATATATCTTTTTCAAATAAACAATATTTTCAATTTAACTAATTGTAAAAATTAAAAGAACACGTGAACTTAATAGTTGATACTAAAATATAATTTCATAACACTATTCATACATCTTTTTTAAAAAGATAATTTATCAATGGTAAGTGAAGATGAAAATATGCAATGTGAAATACCAAGTTAATAGTACAAAAATAAATAAATTAAAATAAAAAATATAACCTAATTAATTAAAAATTCCCCCCCAAAAAGAAAGCTTAATATGGTACATTTATGTCAAACTCCAATATAACATAAAATAAGTGTCAACATAACTTAAGTAATATAATTCGAAAGAAAGAGAAAACATAAGTCTATAACATTATTCAATAATAAAATTCTACTTTATCATGGCATAACACCAAATTTTACTAAAAGTATTTAATGGTAAAAAATACATTCTTACGAATCTCACGATCAGTCTTAGATATTTTAAAACTATCCAATCTAAATCACGCTGGCTCGGAGAGTTTTCCAAGCCTCGAAATTACTAATATCCACATTTAGCCAACCAACAAAACTACTAAGTCTAATTGGTTATTACTTGTTTATTAAAGAACAAGTAATTACTTGCTCTTTCTTTCTCTTTTTGCAAAATCAGATTGATTCTAGAAATAGAAATATTATACTTACAAAATAAAAATATATCAATAATAACAATATATAAGGAAAAAAAAATACAAAACAAAGATATAATATTAATTATACCTAGCTCAAAACTTGATAGCCCAAAATGCACTCCTTCAATACAATAGTTGCTTTGTAACTTGTAAACAATAATAACTTAACAGTTGAATTTATAGGGGGAAAAAACAATATTGAGACAAAAAGCAAATCTAAGAAGTAAGGTAAGTAATATAATATAAAGAAGGTAAATCTAAGAAGTAAGGTAAGTAATTTAATATAAAGAAAGTAAATCTAAGAAGTAAGGCAAGTAATAATATCAGCTCATTTTATTTGTTTCCATACTATAACAAGGAAACTAATTAACTATTCCATTTTCCATGTAAGGTAACAAATCCCAAAGACTTTATTCCATTTCCCACCAACTGTCCCCGTACATTAAATAAAAATTATTGTATTTTCTCTCAGGATATTTTTTCAAATAGTTAAAAACTACAAAAAATATAAATATATATATAAAAGAGGATTTTTAACCGATGACTTGAGTAGCAATTTTTTTAAAAAAAA
>NW_006239172.1:870390-879298 GCF_000226075.1 Solanum tuberosum
AAAGGTAGAATATTAATTATACCTAGCTCAAAACTTGATAGCTCAAAATGCACTCCTTCAATACAATAGTTGCTTTGTAACTTGTAAGCAATAATAACTTAACAATTGAATTTATAGGGAAAAAACCAATATTGGGACAAAAAGTAAATCTAAGAAGTAAGGTAAGTAATATAATATAAAGAAGGTAAATAATATAATATAAAGAAGGTAAATCTAAGAAGTAAGGTAAGTAATTTAATATAAAGAAAGTAAATCTAAGAAGTAAGGTAAGTAATATAATATAAAGAAGGTAAATAATATAATATAAAGAAGGTAAATCTAAGAAGTAAGGTAAGTAATTTAATATAAAGAAAGTAAATCTAAGAAGTAAGGTAAGTAATATAATATAAAGAAGGTAAATAATATAATATAAAGAAGGTAAATCTAAGAAGTAAGGTAAGTAATTTAATATAAAGAAAGTAAATCTAAGAAGTAAGGTAAGTAATTTTATATAAAAAGGTGAATCTAAGAAGTAAGGCAAGTAATAATATCAGCTCATTTTATTTGTTTCCAGAATATTATAAGGAAACAAATTAACTATTCCATTTTACCATGTAAGGTAACAAATCGCAAAAACTTTATTCCATTTCCCACCAACTGTCCCCATACATTAAATAAAAATTATTGTATTTGCTCTCAAAATATTTTTTCAAATAGTTAAAAACTACAAAAAATAAAAAAAAAAAATAAAAAAAAAAAAAAATATATATATATATATATATATATAAAAGAGGATCTTTAACCGATGACTTGAGTAGCAATTTTTTTTTTAAAAAAAACATACAATAATGACTTAATTACCTTAGCTTTAGTATAAAAAAATTATCGTCGTTGAGAAATTTTTGGAGATACAAAATCTTCAACTTTCAATTGGTGTTTTAGTTCGATTTTGTATTAAATTTTTCCTTTTTTCCCTTTTACATTAGATTTTGGTATAATAAGAGTTCAAACATTGAAAATTCTGATGAAATATTTTTCTTTTATTGTACTATCAATGATTGTATAGAGTATCCGTGGCTACCATTAGACAAATTTCAAATAACTATCTCGAGCTACGAGAAGTTTAGGAACATGACTCAGACATCTAAAATTAAAATTAGTCGTGTTATCGTAATTTTTAAAAGTCTTTATTTTATTGCTAGATTTGTTTTAGTCAAACACTATCACATAAATTAGAATGGAGGGAGTAGCAAAAGTAAATTGTATATGAAACTCTAAAATTAAATAGAAATATATGAATTTACATTTTGAAACAATGTTGACTTTGGTCGACCTTTGTAAGTTTCAAACTTTTAAAACTCGCAAACTCTCCTAAAACCCATCTGACTACCTTTGAAATTATGTCATACATTCCCATAAGTCATAAATAGATAACCAATACTATGAAAAGTGTCTAATAGGAGGGGGAAAAAAAAGACAACAATATAAAACCATCTTGAGGATATTGTTACATTGATGGACCAAACTTGTTATGAAGTATGCAAAAATGTTCATTATGAACCAACCCTAACATAAATAATTGTTTTTGTCATTTTCTATTAAGTGCATGTATTGAATTAGAATAGTTGCATGTGATATGAGTTTGACTGTTGGTATCAAAGAGAACCAAACTCTATATATAATATAAAATACAATGAAACTGTTATTTGATGTTGGGTCGTTATGTTGCTGAATCTTTGGTCGGTGCTTTGATAATATATTGGACAAGTCGGTATCAATTTTAATTACAAAATGGTCCTTCATCATTTTTCCATGATAAGGTATTTCTTGACACACTTCGTTGCACCTCGAATAATTTCACTGATATTTATTGACAACATGCATAATCAAAATTCAAGTAAGAAGATTTTTTTTTAAAAAAAATTTCCGTCCAACAATAGTTGTCCACTATACTATTTTGGGATATCCAACAATACTTTCTTAATATATTCATGTACTGCTCCTTCTCACGACCCAGACCATCATGATTGGCACCCACACTAACCCTCCGGTGGGAGAACCACTACTACAACCCAAACCAAGCAACTAAATCAAAACTAAAGCATTTAAGTTACGGAAGCAAGTTAAATAGCTAAAGACTGAAGTTCCCATAAACTTCCAAAAGATCTAACAACTAAAAAATGCGGAAAATACACCTAGAACCTGAAAGTCAATGTACCAAAACATCTAAAGTTCAACAAGTCTAAACAAGAAGGGATACAACCCCAACTAATGAACTAACTAGAAAAGTCTAAGTCTGAAATGTGGACATAGACGAAAGCAGAACTCATGGCAGCCTGGAAGAACTGGCTCACCCTTGAATTCGAACGACGATCACTGATCTTCTAAACGAGGTCTATCAATAGCCGTTTGCCCTGTACTCAACAAAGAAAGAGTAAGTGCATTATCAGTACACAACCACAGTGTACTGGTAGAATCACGCGGCTATCCCACTAAGTGTAACATACATAAGTCAATACAATAATATAATCACATGCATATATCAAACATATACAATATCATCATCATTTATGAACAACGAACAACTTCACATTTCTCAAGATACACAATTATGACAAGTCACTGGTCCTCTCATGGAATCCAAACCCAAACAGTTAGCATACCGGAACGTGGTACCCGATCCAATGCTTATGCCGAAACGTGGCAACCGATCCCATAATTATGCCGGAACATGGCAATCAATCCATGTTAGTGTGTCGGAACGCAACACCCGATCCATTCAACAAGCCACAATCACAATCACAAAGTACATTCTCATAATCATACAATCAAGTCATGATTCATGGCATTCATCATTCATATTTCCTCATTTACAACAAGTGTGAATCAATAATGCAACATTCGCATACATACATGTATCATAATGAAGCAAAGACAAACATACTTCACACAATCATAGAATCACAACCATCACAAAACCTCGAAACAAGCTTGAAACCCTAAGAAACTTGATCTTTCCCTTTTCGGATTCGTTCCGCTTGTTATTGTTCTACAAACAATCAATATAATACGGGAATTAATAAACAATACTAACTATCCGGATTACTAACAATTCTAACAACCCTATATCATACTCATGATCCCAAGTATCCAAATTAGGGCTTTTCCACCAAAGTTGCTAGATCAAAACCCTCCCCCGTCGATAATTACCCATTCGATTACATTCTACGAATCGAAAAATAGATTCGGGGAGTTAAAATCTTACCTTTTGCCTCAAGAATGGTGGAAAACTGTCAAGAAAAACCCTGGGTTCGTTCCTTATCTCTCAAATTCGAAAATTGCAGAAGAAAACGTTTTTGGGGTTTATTACTACTTTAAGTCGCGTCGGGACCTCCGCAGCGGTCCTCACCCCGCTACAGCGGCCCCGCCCTGGCGACAGAAACCACCACCAAAGCGGCTTGCACGAAACAGTGAGCAAATTAAAGAAATTCAAAACCCCCATTTCACAACACGCCTTCAACCAATGACACTCAGAAACTACCGTTCACGCTAAGATCAATTTTGGGAGTTCTACTCACCCGAATTCAAATCCGTAAAGTCGTACGAATTCCTTAAAGATTTATCTAACTAGCCATGTAATCAAAATCATAATTAGATCACTCAATTGCTACCAGATTTCCCTAGACCTCAAAGACTCTGATTTCGTCCAAATTAGGACTAGGTTGGAAAATTCCAAGTTACAACGGAAAAAAAAATTCGGCCCAAAATTTTTCTCCGTTGGCTTTTCCATAACTACGGAACCCGGTTTTTACACTCCTCCAACCACATACGAAGGATTTTGTAAAATTTTTGCAAAAAAAACATCTAAAAATCATATCACCGAAATATCACAAATGAAAAACTAAGAAAATCACCTAATTTCTTGTAAAATGGCTTCTAAATACCCTAGATATGTGCGAAAAATGGTGAGGCTTTATGTGCTTCTCCCCAACTCCTTACGGAAGGTTTGTAAAGGTTCTGCTATAAAAATCATCTGAAAGTTATATCACCAAAATATTCATGGGCTAACACACACGAAAACTTGAAAAAATCACACAATTCCTGTAAATGACTCCTAAATGTCTAAAATCTATGAAAAAAATAATGAGGCTTCACATACGGCTCCCCCAATTCCTACGGAGGGTTGCGTAAAGATTTTGTAAAAAAGTCATATCACCAAAATATTCATAGGTGTAAAATGACTTCAAAATGCCCAAAATATGTGCGAAATATGATGAAGCTTCACGTACTACTCCCCAACTCTCTATGGAGAGTTTCGTAAAGATTTTGTAAAACAAATCACCCAAAAGCCATATCACCAACATATTCATGGGCAAACACACACAAAATTAAGAAAATCACATAATTCCTATAAAATGAATCCTAAATATCAAAAATATGTACAAAAATAGTGAGGCTTCACGTACTACTCCCCCAACTCCCTACGGAGAATTTGGTAAAGATTTTGCAAAAAAATCGTTCCCAAGCCATATCACCAATATATTCATGGGCTAACACAGACGAAAAACTAAGAAAACTATCTAATTCCTATAAAAATGACTTCTAAATGTTCAAATTATATGCAAAAAATGGTGAGACTTCACATATTTCTCCCCCAACTCTCTAGGAGGGTACAATAAATGTTTTACAAAAAATCGCCTGAAGCCATATCGGAGGGAGATATCAAAATTGGTGTAATGTCACTAGTACCTTTTGTACCACATCAAAGGAAGACAAAAAAAAATTAGCATTTATACTACTATGACTAAGAACATCAATAGAATGTAATTGTCACTCCCCGAGCCTACACTCCGGACGTGGCTGGCACTCGAAAACCATTGTTGGCCCCAAGCGAATCCTTGGCCTAGCTTACTTACTCAGAGGAAGACTCTAAGCATTATTACAATGATCAAATGCACTTTACTCAACTGTTTAATAAAATAACTAAGAATGTTTAAAAGTCAAACATTCAACTTGGCCAAAATGGCAACTCAAGTCTTAACATAAGAATGATAATGTAGAGACAACTGAACTACTAACTCTCTACGAAGCCTCTAAAACAAAGGGGGATGTCGAGACAAGACCCCCGATCATCCTAACAATGAAATACTGAAAGCAAAATAAAAGGAGTCCTCCGGAATGCAAGGAGGCCCACCAATTGACTCTGAGTGCTCACTGGATCAACGAGGCGTTGGGTGATGATCCTAGTTACCTGAATCTGCATCATAATAAGGTGCAGGCCAACTGGCATCAATACATTGAATGTACGAGTATGCGAGTTGGAATGCTAAACATAACATATGCTTGAAAAAAATCTAAAAGAAACACTTACGTTGGCTCTTCTCAACTCATGAACAACTTAACTCAAAATAAAGCAATAAAACGCATGCAATATATGAAAAGCTTGTAAAATAGTGGAAAATAACTTAGCTTGTTAAAGAAAATGCAATAACAAACTTAACTTTACTCATATAATAAAGTATTATAGTTTTTGTAGGAGTTTCTCTAATCGACAACCACCACTATGAACCTAAGTGGTGATACAGTGTCTTTCCCACGCTGCCAGAACTGTCATATATTTTGTCGTCATATAGAACTCCTTAACTAAGTGGATCCACTAGTCTATGCTAAAAGCATAATAAGGAGTCATCTATAAAGTATGATCATTTACTACCCATGATGGCTACATGGTTTATGGAGACTTGAGTTAATATGAACTCGCATCTCCATATCGGTGCTCAATACTACTCCCAAAATGCACTTAGCTCATATGTTTTTAAAACAAACTTCTTTCTTTGGTTTGAGATAATTACTCAAAACTTAGCTTAAAAGCTCTCTTGGAACCGATGCTTTCTCAAATGTGAATACATTTTAAACTCTTTGGGAATACATAGTCCCCATATACTTCTTTGAAGAAAAGAACTTCAATCTTAACTCTTTACTCTTTACTCTTTACTTAACTTGAACTTTAAGTCTTTAAACAAAGTTAAAACGTTTGCGAAAGACTTTTGAAAACTTTATGAACATCCCTTGACTTACTTCTTAACTTCTAGACTTGACTCTTAACTTTCCTTGAATTGAATCATGGATTAAAGGTTCATGATCTCATGTTTATGGATGATTTCATGATGTTTAGATATACCTAAGAGTGTTGGAATCAACTAGAAAACATAGGTACATTGCTAAGGAACTAGTACGGAAAGATGGGGGAAGAATAGGAAGAACTGCCATCCCTGGCGCTCTGAGAGGCGTGGGGCGCCAGAGGGTGAAGATCAGAAACAGTCCTGGGGCGCGCTGGCTGGCGCGACGCCCCACCCCTTTTCTCAAGTGTTTGACGACTTTTCTTCTCCGTTTTTCATCTATAAACTCAATTGGTTCATTCCCCAAACACATAGAATCATTTATACACTCAATATACATCAGATTCTACTCGAAAACACAACTAAAAACATGAATCAATCTCAAGAAAACTCCAACAACATAACCCACAAGGATTCAAACGAACTTTATCAAGAATTCAAGGGATTTACTTTCAAATCTAATAAACTTTGCTGAATTGAATCATGATTGGCACGTGGGTGGAATAACCCATCGCTATGTGATCTCACATACCTCGTAGGGATCACCCCTTGACGAAATCCACAAGTTAAACTCGAACGTTCTTGACAATTCTTGATTTCTCTTCTCCTTTCTCCTCTTTTCTCTTTTCTCCAAGCCCTAGCGTGAACTTCAACTTTTCTAAACTGACTAAAATCTGACTTTACCCCAATTAAACTCCTAAAAACGAATTAAAACAACCGGTAAGGAAAGGACTAAAATACCCTTCCAAAGTCCGGATTAGACTTTCCTTAATTAAACAACCCGACTTCCAAAGGGGATATCTCACTCATATGAACTCGGAATCACGCAAACTCGGCGGCGTTTGAAAGATTATTCTAAGAGCTTTCCTACTATATCTAGAAGTACACCTAACTCATCCTGATCTAGGAGTTATGGTCGTTTGAAGTTGACCAAAAACTCAACTTAACATACTTCACAATTTTCCAGATTTTATATACTTTCCAAAAATGACTATTTCCTCTTTTAAATTACTTTTTAGCTCTTTCTAATTACAGGGTATTACAATAATTTCAAGGAGAAATTACTTCAATAGAAGAAAAAAAAACACAGATTAAGTGGTGGGCAATGGAGTTAAATGCTAAGTTGTGCAATATAATAATGCCCAGGGCACGGGCAAGGATTAAGTGGTGGACAATGATATTAAATGTTAAATTGTGCAATTAATAATTAATAATGGTTGGGTGAACAAAATAATTACTTTAGGAAAAATATATTTTACAAGAATTTTCTTGAAAATTTATTAGAATAATTTCATTCGGCTTTACTTGCAAAAAATTTTTTAAAAAAATTTCTTCTTTTTTTGTTACCAAAAATTTTTGAGGTATTTTTACAACAAAATGTGCAAGTAATTTACATGCGAAATTTGAATCCTTAGGTAAATTACTTGAGAATTTCGATCCACAGGAAATTAATTTTTTGTACAAAATCCCCAAAAAAATTTCTATGTAATCCGCACTTTTCTTTTGTGTGTGTGGTTACTTTAGATTTAATACTGGGCGAGAAGAAGAGTTTATGAGCTTTGATACCATGTAGAATCCTCACTTAAAGAATGAAAGAAATTAAGGATTGTATTGATATGTTAAACTGTGGAGTACATCTCCTTATATAAGAGTGAATTGTAGTGTCCTAGGCTTGTTATACTTAGAGTCCTACTATAATCCAAATACACAATTTACAAGAACTACTACTACTACATTTATAACTAATCCTAGTCGACTTCAATTAACACGAGACATAGTAATCTAGCTAGTCGACTTCAGTAGCCTAGTCCATGTGTGACTATAACTCTATTATAGTAAATAGTCGTACATGTTGATTGTTTAATATGTTCCATATCTTCAGCTTCCCCTAACTTCAACAGCTAATACATCATATCCCAGAAGTTTTCCCAATTACAAAAATTCCTGATTTTTTATTGCTCTGGAATACATTCTTTAGTTGTCCGATACATTGTAAATGGTATATAACTAAATGGGAGGGATGTATTCTGTAACACCCCAGAAATTATTTCAAACTAAGACTCGAACCATTTATCGTAGTGAGTGAGATTTTGCCAAGGAATTAAAATTTCTTAAGTGTTAAGGTCACTAGATGTAGCACCTTGAGTTCGAAAAAGAATTAAATTGGAAATAGCAAAATCTGAAATTTTGCAAGTTATGCTTAAGTATGAGTTTTGGGTCGACTTCAAATGACCATAACTCTTAGCTCAGGATTATTTAGGTGTGCTACCAGATACCGTAGGAAAGACCTTTGAATTATCTTTCTAACGCAGCTGAGTTTGCTAAATTTAGAGATATGGCCTTTTGAAGTTTGGCTGTCCAGTTAAGGAAAGTCAAAATCGGGTTTTAGAGGGGTATTTTGGTCATTTCCTTACCCAATCAGATTTAATTCATTTTTAGTAATATTTTAAGGGTCTAATCCTATTAGGTTCAGTTTTCTAATCCTAAAATTAGCCTAGGGTTTTAGTTGAGAGTTCAAGAAGAGAAAAGAGGAGAGGATCAACCGTTCGTCGAGATTCTTGCGTCTTGTTGCGGATTTTCGCCATGGGTTTAATCCCTAAGAGGTATGTAAGCTTCCATAGTGTTGGGTTCTTTCACCCACACGCCAATCATGATTTATTCAGCGTAATTTCGTTCTTAAAATTTATGGATTTAAGTTCTTGATGAGTTCTTGATAAGTGTTCTTGAATTTTCATTAAGTTTTGCAGTAAGATTCTGCTTAGGTCAACTTTAAACGACCATATCTCTTAGAATATAAAGAGTTACATGAG
>NW_006239172.1:879815-897305 GCF_000226075.1 Solanum tuberosum
CACCTCTATTTAAAATTTTAAGTTAGTTGTGTGTGTTCTATCGCTTTGCTAAACTCATAAAATATACTTGTAACATATGACAAGTGAAAGAATATAGTAATAGAAAATCCTAATGCAATTTAACTTGTATAAAAAACTTTAGAATATTCTCGAGCACTTTGTAATTCATTTTAAATTCATAATATGATACAACAAATTTCGTGTCTCTTTGGTTATTATCCAATAACCATATGATATTTGAACATTATATGACGCATTATGAAATAATACTTAATAACCATCCAAAAGAGTATAAATTTCAATTTTAGTACATACTTCATTTTCTTAATATCATCTATCTAACTTTGCGACGTGGAATCACTTTAGTGAAACTCATCCATATGTCTTTTTCATTATTTTTTTGTCATTTATTTGTGTAGTTACTAACTTTTTTCAGTGACGCTTCTTCTTTTTATCTGTAGACATCTATATGTTGAACAATTTATATTACTTTCGTAACATGTTTCTTTCATTAATAATTTCTACATGTAAAAGAAATATACACACAAAACTTTACACATCGAAAAATCTAGAGAGAGTACTTTTACTTTAGCAGTTACCTCTTTAAGAATCCTTTTCAAGAACTTATCACAACATAGAGAGAGAATTGTTACTTGAGCATTGAATTAGATATTTTTGGCGTAGTATTGAGCACCGATATGGGGATGCGAGTTCACATTAACTCAAGTCTCCATAAACCATGTAGATACTTTTTAGACGAATCCTTTTCACATAGACTAGTGGATCCACTTAGTAGTTCAGGTCATATACCACGGCAAGGTATAGGATGGCCCAGGCAGCGTGGGGCTAATAACGTTGTATCATCACTATAGTTCTTAAGTGATGGTTGTCGGTTAGAGAAACTCCCACAGCAGTAATTGCATGGTTCCTCAAGAGGTTCTGCTTAGTATGAATGGAGGTATGGGACTTCATTTATGCATTGCACAAGTAGACTTTGAGAGGGAGCATGATATGTCTTTTATGCTATTTTGATTATGAGTTAACATCATGTTTTAAACAGTTTTCCTTTTTCTTTATATTACACTTGTTTTAAACTACTTTATATTGAAATGAGTTCAGTTATGTTGAGTTGAGTTGAGCCAGATAAGTTCTTCAGATTCTTTTCAAGCTTATGTTATGCTTTAGAATTCCCCTTACATGCTCGTACATTCCACGTACTGAGCCATTTGGCCTGCATATTCTCATGATGCAGACATAGGATTTCAGGATCATCAACAGGAGCTTTGTTGATACATTCGAGAGTTCGAGTTAGCTATGGTGAGCCTTCTTGCTTTCGGAGGATTTCATTTACTCTTCAGTTTAGTCAGGATGTCGTGGGTCTTGTCCCAACTTTCATCTTTCTCAGTTAGAGGCTTCATAGATAGTCAGTATAGTTGAGAAGTCTGTATCATTTATTTTATTAAATGTTTTAAAGACTTAAGTTGCCTATTTTATGGCGAGTTGAATATATTATTTTATTCAGTAGTTTTTCATTTGAGTTAAGGCTTTGTATTTCAGTTTCATGAATTTTATTCAGTTTTTAAGCTTTTGAATGCTTAAGTTAGTCTTCCGCTTGTAGTCAGCCAGGATGAGGGTTCGCTTGGGGACCAGCAATGGTTCTTGAGTGCCGGCCACGTCCAGGGTGTAGACTCAGGGCGTGACATATTTGAGAGGGGATAGGGATGTAACCTAGAGTGGATAGGATGTATTCGAGGGTATGAGGATGTATCCGAATCATAGAAATTTATTGAGAGGGGATTTATGTAAAAATTTTAAATGATAGGCAATTTTAGAGATTATAATATCTTAAATTATGTTTTTATGTAATTTTTCATAATTTTAAATGAAGATATTTTCACTGCTCTTCCTGGTATCTCTCACAAGTTGCGATTTACTTCTCTTACAAGCTCAAAAACGCACACATACAAAAAAGAAGATAGCTTGAGGGATTCAATTACCATAAAATGTTCAGACAATATTTTTATAAACAAAATGCAACGGGGATATAAAAGGTGAAAGGAGAAAGAATTTAATCCGAAACTTAATTAATGTTAAGAGTAATTCACTGCAATATAATGCATAACGAATTTAATCCGAAACTTTTTAAAATTTATTTTTAAAAAGTTTTAACATATTAAAAGTCAAATATTTGTTTCTAATATGGTAACAAATTACTTCCTTCATCTCATAATAATTGGTATTTTTAAGCTAGATTTTGTAAAATATCACTTATTTTGAAATTAAATAATAAAAAAAGGATAAAAACTCTATTATTTTAAAACATAAGGAGTATTTGAAGTTTATCATTTGAACTTCCAAAGTTTCAGTCTATTCGAACATGTTAAGTTTGGGATATTTACCCTAGCTTTCGAAAATGATGAATAAGAAGCTCGAGAGTCAAGAGTAATTAAAAATATATTCGGTTAGAGAAATAAGCATTAGTAGTAAATAATTATTTGATTTTATGCACCACACTAACATTTATAAAATCCAATCTGTCTCCTTCCAACTTGCACCCAACCCATTGTCATCACTCATCTCTAACTCCTTGATCTCTATACTTTTTCAAGCACGCATTATATACTTATCACTTACCTATAATTTGTTATGTCTTTTTAGGACAATATGATATTATATGCTTCGCAAATAAATCATAGCTTTTCAATCGTTATATTAAAGTATAATTGCGAAAGCATGGTTCATTCTCCAAAAAGAGAGGAAATGTAACAAATAACATTTCTTGTACAAGCTTAATACTAACATAAAAGCATTAATTAGTATTTTATATATTATCTCCATCTGTATGATTAAGAAGTGGGGAAATATACTAGGTTTTCTTCTATTGTTCTCTTTGCATCAGTCTTGTTAATCATTAGATTGCATTAAAATTGACCAGTGAAAAAATTGTTTCAAAAAGTGATCTATTTTTCTTTTTAGTTTATTCAAAAAGAATAATTCCTGTTGGTGTTTTTTAAAAATGGGGCAGCACAAAAGGATTGAAAATGTCTCTCAATGGATTGAAATGACTTTCAATAGCTTTCAATAATTTTATTAAGCATTGAGGGGCTTTAAATAGCCAACATAAAACACAAAATCTGCATAATTTAAAATTTAAACAACCTAAAATATCTCAACAACATAAACAAACTAACTAAAATTCAAAATTCAAATTTATTCAAACTAAATAACTTATTTTGCTAAAATTTACTGCAGTAACTAAAAGCAAACTTCAACACTCCTCCTTTGTTTTAGTTACTGCAATTGAAAAAATTGCTCCTCCTCAATTTTTGCTTTGGTAGTTTGGTAGTTGATGCTGGATTCGTTTTCATTGTTTTTGAACTTGCAAAATTTCTTCTTTTTTATTTTTCTTCTTTTGATTTTGTTCTTCAAAAACACATACGATGACATTGTATTGTGTCGAAGTTTTTTTGAAAGTGCTTTAATCTGAACTTTTGCATGATTTGCAGAGAGAGGTTGTAAGTGTTTTACTTCCATCACAACCTCACATATCACATATGTTTCAAAATATGATTTTATTCTCACAGACCAAATTTGATAGTTTTCGTGTGTGAAAATTTGTGGGGCATTCAAAGAGAGACAGTTGCTTGCCATTATTTTGGTTAAAAAATGATTTAGAAAAGCCTGTGCGTTGAAAAAAAGCACCAGTTGAAAAGGTAGCCTTGATAGGTTAAAATGGGTAGCCCTGATGGGTTAAAAAGGTAGACCCTTACGGGTTAAAAATGTATGGTAGTTCTTTGGAAGATTTCACAGATCCCTTAGGATCAATGAAGCTCTTGATACCACTGTTGGTGTTTTTTAAAAATGGGGATGCACAAAAGGATTGAAAATGTCTCTCAATGGATTGAAATGACTTTCAATAGCTTTCAAAAAATTTATTAAGCATTGAGGGGCTTTAATAGCCAACATAAAACACATAATCTGCATAATTTAAAATTTAAACAACCTAAAATATCTCAACAACATAAACAAACTAACTGAAGTTGGGTCAAGTCTCCAAACAGGAGGAGCTAGCCAAGGGAGGTCTATGGCGATTCATCAGTGACCTAAAGTTTCTCCTAAATTACGGGTCATTCCCTCCCCTATAGTTTCATATTATGATGTTCATAAATTTGTTCATATTAGGTGGTTTATCATGGGAATGTCCCTTCTCGATTCTATGGAGGCATTCGTGTTCAGATTCTTTGCTGTTGGGTTTCATTACTAGCACATAGTTCCCAATCTGAGGGTTAAAAGGGTATCCAATATCTATTAAGCTTTTTAAGAGATTTGGTGGACAGCTAAATATGAATTTCTTGTTGTATTTTTTTGTTGTAAATCATTACTTTTATTTCCCTTAACAAAACTATTTATGTCATTGTTTCTCTCATTATTTCTAGAGCTTACACTACTTCATGGGTTTTGTATTCACAAGTCTAAATGGAACTAAGTTTACAGGAGGGATCCCTCTTGTAAACTTAGTTCCATTTAGACTTGTGAATACAAACACCCATAAATTAGAAGAAGCTTTAGAGATAATGAGAGAAACAAGAACAAAAATAGTTGTGCTAAAGGAAATAAAACCAATGATTTACAATGAGAAATACGACAAGAAATTTATACTTATCAGTCCACCGAATCTCTTGAAAAGTTTAATAGATATTATGCACCCTTTTAACCCGCAGATATGGAATAATGTGTTAGTAATGAACCCTACATTAAAGAATCTGAATATGGATGCCTTGATATAATTCAAAAGAGACATTTCCATGATAAGCCCACCAAATCTGAACAGATCCATAAGTATCATAATATAGAACTATAGGGGAGGGAATGACTATAATTTTAGGAAAACTTTAGGTCAGTGTTGGATTGGCATAGACCTCCCTTGGTAGCTTTGTGGGAGACTTGCAGGATCATCAAGTTCTACTTGATGTTTTTTCTTTCAACAATATGATTGAGGTCCCACCTATAAGAAACTTTAGTGGAATTATTGTGTTGTGGGATGATAACCTACTAGAGCTAGATGAAATTTCTATAACTGCATAAAAAATACATGATATGGTCAAGGTAAGTTCTACAAATACCTCATGGTTATTTAGTTATATATATGCTAGTACTCATAGAAATATGCACAAATTTTCATTGCAAAATATAAAAACTATTAAGGATAACTATTGTAGTAAATGTTTAATAGGTGAAGATTTTAACGAACTACTTCATAATTCGAGAAAAGGGGGAAAATCCTCTTAATTTTCATGAACATCTGACTTCTGAAATGTTATTAATTATTGCAAATTTATTGATATAAGCTTTAAAGGAAGCAAATTTATGTGGCTAAATAAAAAAGTTAAGAATAGAAAGAAAAAGAATTATGATTCATGTTTTAATTCAAATCTTCCCATGAACCATGTTCATATATATTTCTTAAGGATACAATTGGTGATTTCATATATGAAAAAAAATTGACTCATGCCTAAAACTTATAAGAAACATTCTATAAAAATTAATTAAAATTGTAAAAGAATACTCATTGATCCAGAACAATAGAACATTCAACTGAAGAACACTTGATAAGGTAACCATGTATTCCACACATATTTCTCTTTTTTTCATAAAACCTTAAATCAATAAACAAAAAAAAAACAAGCTTAATTATGGGAGAAGAATAAAGATTTGGGGTCTATATATAGGGAAGGAGACAAGTCTAGTTCCCACAAAAAACTTTTTTAATTAATATACAGAATTTTAAATGGATTTTCTTATTAATTGCACTTGTCAATATCCACAAAAGTCTTTCTAAGTAATTTGACTAGATTTTTAAATGGGTTCTCCTAATAAATGCAATTATCTATTTTTAAAAGTAGTTATTAAGGTATTTATTACATAACTTAGTCATTACGCATTATATTACGTACACATGTTTATTAATATAATTACAATATAATTATAAGTGTATTGTTTGGTTGCACAAGAACTCTCTTATATAATTGCACAAGAAACTGTTTATGTTGTATTTTTAGTGACAAGTTTCTTCATTTTTATTTATGTTCTTCTTTTCCACTATTTCATTTTAAAAATCAACGTCATATTTTGGATGAACATCAATTTTTTAAAAAAAATTTAGAGTTTATGATGAACATCATAGTGTTTGTAGCTTGATCTTAGAGCTTGGAGCTCATCGTTTGACGGAGTTGGGGTTTATTGGTCGGAGCTCCGGTAATGGCGGCTATGGAGGTTTTCTGATGGGGTTTCGGTAGTGTGATGGTTGTTTAGCGAGAATGGTTTCACCAGAGGTCTGGGGGTTTCCGATTGAGCTTGTGCTTGGAGAAGCATGGTGGTTCGCGTGTGGGCAAAAATCACCGGTTAATAAATTATCCGTGTATGTAATCTTATCCATATTTGAATGAATTTCTAGAATGTGCAAATATCAAAATGAATATTAATAAATGTAACAAATAAAATGAATATTAAAAAAGTAATGAACGTAATCAATGACATGTAAAAAATACAATTTAACAGAAATAATGATTTAATCAAAATGAACAAATATTTGAACGTAGTCAACCGACTGTGATGAAAAAATAATGTAATTAAAACTAACTAATAAAATATTCTGAAATTTTGACAAATAAGGATAAATATCGATAAACTTATTTAAAATTATAAAAAATGTATATTGAACTATTGAATAAATAAAACTTAAAAGTTACGAATTTTGAAAATGTTAGATCAAAATTGAGTGTCAACAGAAAGTACCCACCCCACCGACCCTAAACAACTCAAAAGCTTATTTTCCCTATCCTCTTCCAACTCTGCAATACTTCTTGATTGTACAACAATAACAATTGCGTCTTAATGCCAAGCAAGTTAGCATCAAGTATATGAATGCCTAGTGTCCAAGTTGCCCCATTTAACCTTTATTACTTGTACTTGGGGGAGAATAAACAGATTTGTAAAATATAGAGACAATGGACCAATTTCTTGTTCTATTATTCCAAGAATAAGAGCTATTTGTAGGTGTACATGTAAATCTATCTAAGGAAATAAAATCAGAAAATATCCCTAAATATCTCTAAGATCCCTAAAGATCTCTACCTATAATTATGCTATGAGTAGATATGACTATGTACATTTTGTAACACTCCCCCTCAAGTTGGAGCATAGATACTAATCATGCTCAACTTGTTACAAAGATATTCCACCTGAGTTCCATTCAAAGCCTTCATCAATATATCACCCAATTGCTCTCATGTGTTCACATAGCCAGTAGAAATGACGTTCTCTTCAATCCTCTCATGGACAAAGTGACAATCGACCTCAATATGTGTTGTCCATTCATGATACACTGGATTTAAGGCAATGTGTAGAGCAGCCTGATTATCACACCAAAGTTTTGCTGGAAAAGAAGGATTCAAACCAACCTCAGCTAAAAGGTGTTGTATCCATAGTATTTCACATGTGGACTGAGCCATAACTCTATACTCGGACTCTGCACTAGATCGAGATACAACATTTTGTTTCTTACTCCTCCAAGATACTAGATTTCCACCAACAAAGACGCAACAGCCAGTAGTCAATCTTTTATCAATTCTTGATCCTACCCAATCTGCATCTGCAAAACATTCAACACGAGTATGTATGTGGTCGCTATACAATATGTCAAGGTCAGGGGCTCCTTTCAAATAACATAGAATTTGTTCCAAGGCAGCCCAATGTTTGACTGTTGGTATAGACATAAATTGACTAACAATATTGAATGCATAGGCAATATCTAGACGAGTCATAGTAAGGTAGTTTAGTTTCCCAACCAACCTTCTGTATCTTTCTGGATCATCAAAAGGTTCAGCATCATCCTTAGTAAGATGTGCATTAGGAGCCATTGGTGTGCCACACGGTTTCGCTCCCAACTTACCAGTTTCTGCAAGTAGGTCAAGTACATACTTTCTTTGAGATAAGAAAATCACATTCTTACTTCTAGCTACTTCTACACCAAAGAAGTATTTCAGTTGTCCCAAGTCTTTGGTATGAAACTTGGTATGTAAAAACTGCTTGAGAGAAGAAATTTCAGTACAATCATCTCCTGTAATCACAATATCATCAACATAGACAACTAGAAGAATAATACCAGACATTGATTGTCGGTAAAAGACTGAGTGATCACACTTGCTCTTCTTCAACCCAAATTCTTGAACTACAACTCTAAATTTTCCAAACCATGCACAAGGACTCTACTTTAGACCATATAGAGATTTTCTTAGATGACAAAATTTTCCATACTCCCCCTAAGCAACAAACCTAGGTGGTTGCTCCATATACACCTCTTCATGTAGATCACCATGAAGGAAAGCATTCTTGATATCCAGTTGATATAAAGGCCAATGTTGAGAAGCAGCCAAGGAATAAACAAGCGAACAAAGGTGAGCTTAGCTACGGGGGAGAAAGTGTCAGAATAATCTACCCCAAAAGTCTGAGCATAACCTTTAGCCACAAGTCTAGCCTTAAGTCTTGCAATAGAACCATCAGGATTGACTTTGACGGTAAAAACCCATTTGCATCCTACTGCTTTCTATCCCTTGGGTAAATCCACCAAATCCCCAAGTATGATTTTCATCTAGAGCATGTATCTCTTCAAGCATTGCATTATGCCATCCAAAATGATTCAAGGCTTCTTTCACTGTTTTAGGGATATATAGTCACAGAGTCCAGAGAGCCAACCAAACAACTAGATGCAGGAGATAAGTGATCATAAGAAACAAAATTAGCTATGGAATATGTGGATTTGCACTAATGTGTACCTTTTCGAAGAGCAATAGGAAGGTCTAAACTTTCTGAAGGATCAAATGGAAAAGGATCTCATGATGGAGTTTATGTAGGGTATGTATCGTTAATCTCTTGCCCCCTTGAGTAAACTTGAACAATTGGTGGTCTTGCTGGTGCGGATTGAGTAGGTTGTGATGGCACAATGGTCAATTGATGCTCAATAAAAGAACTAGGAGATAGAGGAACAACATTAGTTGATTGTTCTGTTACAACACGAGTAACCTGATAGGCTAACCACTTATCTTCCTCCTGACTTGAAGAATCTGGAGGTGTATAAAAGAATGGTGTAGTCTCTGAAAATACCATGTCAGTTGATACTAAATATTTACCAAATTTAATAGAATAACACTGATACCCCATCTGAAGGCAAGAATAGCCCAAGAAAACACACTTTAATGCTTTAGGATCTAACTTGGTAATAGATGGTCGAACATCTCTAACATAACAAGTGCTTCCAAACACCTTAGGTTCCACTGGAAAAAATGATTTGCTTGGAAAAATAATATTATACGGCGTATTACCGACCAATATAATTGATGGCATGCGATTGATCAGAAAACAAGCAGTAGAGATGGCATCAGCCCAAAATTGCTTAGGAACCTTCATTTGGAACAGCAATGCCCAAGCTGTCTAAAGTAGATGCCTATTCTTTCTCTTGGCAACTCCATTTTGAGAGGGTGTATCAACATATGAAGATTGATGGAGAATACCATGTTGTCTCATGTAAGACCTAAATAATTCTGACGTATATCTTTAGCATTATCACTCCTTAGAATACGCACTTTGGCATCAAATTGAGTTTTGACTTCAGCACCAAAGGTAGAAAAGTGAGTGAACACTTCAGATCTGCTCTTCCTAAAGTATATCCAAGTCATTCAAGAAAAATCATCTACAAAGGTGACAAAATATTTATGCCCAGTTTTGGAAACAACATGACATGGTCCCCAAACATAGAATGAACTAACTCAGAAGTTGACTCGACTCTCTTATTAACCCTTAGACCGAATGAGATGCAATGGTGTTTTGCAAATTGGCAAGACTCACATCCAATGAGGAAATATTCTGATATTGAGAAAATTTGGCAAACTCCTCAACCGAAACCAAAACCATTTTGTCGGATAATGAACGTGAAGCAACAACTTTTAAATGATCTGTCATTTTACCAGCTATATTTGAAAGTGTTTCAAAATCCCCATACAAACAAACAGCATCCTAATAATACAATAAAAAAAGAAACTGCACTAGCCAAACTCGATGGCCCTCTAGAAATAATTTCCTAAATAAGGTTCAAATAGCCTCCAAAACAATATCAACTCACAAATTGGTCAAGCAACAATTCCACTGCTGCACTCATACACAATTTCCATAATCTAGTATAATTAGCAACAAACAGAGAAGTCTCAAACCTGACCAAAGAGGGTCCACATATTCTATTTGGAGGGTTTTCTTCTCGGAAAAATTGGTCCTATAATTAGGGGATCACCACTAATCAGCCAGAAATGACAAGTCGATGCTGGAAAAGAAAGTTGGACCAAGCTTGGTCCACTCACGCGTGGCAGAAACTAAATTCAAGTTCACTAATTTCATTCACGGACACTAACCGGATTCCGGTGAGCTCCGGTGAGCTTTCTGACTGACAAAGAACATATAATGCTCTAATACCATGTAAAATATAGAGACAATGGACCAATTTCTTGTTCTATTATTCCAAGAATAAGAGCTATTTGTACATGTAAATCTATCCAAGGAAATAAAATCAAAAAATATCCTTAAATATCTCTAAAATCCCTAAAGATCTCTATCTATAATTATGCTATGAGTAGCTATGACTATGTACATTTTGTAACAATACAAAAGTCTGGATACAAACGTGTAACTAATGACAAATTACTAGCTAGGAGCAAGGATGTATCCTACTGTAATATCAAGTTATTCCACAGAATACTACCGTATAGTGATTAAATCTTGAGTTCAGTAAGCTTCAAGAAGCAACACAATGATACAACTACTAGAATCATTTTTTTATGACTCTGGTGTTAACTTTCGCACACCTCGACTAATTTCACGAGATACCTGCCACCTCCCACCAACAAAAGGTATCAGGTAATTCTGTCCACCAAAACTAGGACAAACAGAAAGAATCGCCTAGTTTTTTTTTGTCTACGTTGTAATTTGAACCTATAGACCTCATGACTCTCAACCACTTCTAGGCCACACTCTTGGGTGCGATAGAACTACTATAATCTTAACATGATACAATCAGAAAAAATAACCAGTTACATGTATAACCAACAGTTTTAACTAAAATTTCAAAACCTAATCTAGAGTGGATTGCATTTGCTCAATATGTAAAGGTTTAAGATGTTGCAGATCACCACTTAGTTAAAACAGAAACCTCTCTAATATATTCTTCTGAAAATCTATCTTTATGTTTTTGATATTACAAGAGACCAGTGTCCCATGTCTCCTCATTTCATAGTTTTCCTCTGCAAACCTATTCACATTTACATTTCAAAGGGAAAATAGTTTTTGATATCGGTGATTCCCTTTTCTTTAACCTCTACTCTCTTAAGAGTTTGTAGCGCATTACTAAGAGTAACAACTTTGCTAACTATCAAATTATATGGTTTGGCATCGTCGAATTCTTTCTGAAGCCATGCTTCCTGCAACGATCATTTGCAGGATTCTGATGAACAGCAGAGGATGTATTCTAGAGATGGCATTGTTGGTATGCTTGGTAGCATAGTTGAAGTAGTATGTGTTAGGAAACGTATGCAAATGTCTGTTCAACTTCATCGACCCCTAGAGTTTCCTTAAAAATCGAATCATTTCCTCCCCTGGAGTTTTCATATTATGATGTTCATAAATCTATTCAGATTGGGTGGATTTATCATGGGAATGTCCCTTCTAGATTCTATCGAGGCATCCCTATTCGGATTCTTCACTGTTGGTTTCAATTACTAGCACATAGTTCCCTATCTGATGGTTAAAAGGGTGCTAAATTGTAACACCCCAAAAAATTTAAAATTAAGATCTGAACCATTCTTGAACTGCGTATAAGGTCGTACCGAGTGATTCTTAATTGTTCTTATATTCTAAGGTCAATTCATTAGTGTGAAAATGATTTTGGATATCAATTAAGGTCATTGGAATCCCCTAACACAAAGTTGAGTCGAAAGCTTTCTTACCGATTAAGTTTTGATGTAAGATTCTACTTAGGTAAACTTAAAACGATCATATATCTTAGCACATAAAGAATTAGGTGGCCCATGACCTATCAAATTAAAGGTATTTGAGTCATCTTTCCAACGCCGCCGAGTTTGCTTCATTTTAATCTCAGAGTAAAATGATATGCTCGTTTTAGTGAAGCCTTCTTTATAAGAAACCTAAATCGTTTTAGAGGGGTAGTTTAGTCTTTTCCCACTCCTTCTAAGCCTAAGCCATGTTTTTATTCACCTAATTAAGGGTCTAATTAGTGTTAAAACATGTTTTCGCATTCTTTAACACTTAGAAGAATTAGAGCATGGTTCCAATAGGAGAAAAGGCTAGGGTTCAAGCTTTCTTCAAAATTCCATCAATTTTCACCAAGATCCTTTGTTCTGTGCAGGTATGTAAGTCTATCATAGTACTGTACTAACTCGTCCTCACGCCCTACATCTCAATTCATTTAGAAATCGTCACATCTAAAGGATTCATTCGTAGTTCTTGATATTGAATCCGGTTCTTTAACCGTTGAGGTTTTGATTCTTTTGTTTTGTCTTATAGTGTTGTTCATGCTTAGTATCACATGAACCCTATTGATTTACTAAATTTATGTTTTCAAAAGGAATTGTATGATAATTCTCATGTATTTGTTTTCGGTTTGAGAAACAAGAAGAGTTTGGGAGCAATTTCCCAAATCTAAATTAATTTGGGGTCCTAATTTAACTTGAAAATTCATTGAAGATGTTGGGGAGGGCCCTAGGGCGGTGCACTAGTAATGCGCCACACCTGGCCTTCAATAGTTTAGGCCCTAGAGCGGCGCGCCAGCAATGCACCTAGGCTTGACTTCTGAATTTCAGGGTTTGGCACCATGTGCCAGCAATGCACCCAGGCCTAACTTCTGAAGTTCAGGGACTGGCGCCCTGCGCCAACAGTACGCCAAGGATATTTTGGGCTGATTCTTTTTTTATTTCATCCAGCACATGCTCATTTAAGTTGTGGTCATGTTTTCCTTCTTTGTGTTAGCTCCTATAAGCTCCATTTACCTTTAAAAAATCATGCATATCCTAATCACATATCTTAATGCACATTCAAAACTAAATTGAGTTGAAGAGGAAAGTTCAAGAGCTTTGATGGAGTTATTATTGAGAATCATTTTTAACCAACTAAACTAAGTATTCCCAAATGTAACATTTTTACATTGAGAAAGGAGAAACCTTGATTTCTAAAAAGAGGTTATTTTGAGTATTTACCCCAAAATAGAGAAAGGGTGTTTCTACTTGAGCATGAGTATATATATTTAAGGGTGTTTAGACAACTCACATTCCTCATAAACCATGTAGCCAACATGGGTAAAGGATCGTACCTTATTGGTTTCGAGCATAGCTTTAGTGGATCCACTTAGTTGAGGTGTTCTATACCGCGGTAAGGTATCATGGTAGCGTAGGGGAGATGTTGCATCATCACATAGCTCATAGTGATGGTTATCGGTTAGAGGATCTCCAAAAAAAGAGTAAAAAATAATTTATTGTATTTTTATATACATCCTTGAGTTAGTATCTTTTATTTATGAAGCTTTAAACATTTCATCTTTTATTATTGCTTTCTATTGAGTTGATTTGAGGTGAGTATTCTTCCAATCTTATCGGTTCAGTTATTTGTACATTCAGTTTTCTTTACATACTTGTACATTCAATGTACTGATATCTTTTTTTCTGCATTTTACTATGATGCAAGTACAGGTGTTTAGGGTCATCAACAAGCGCTTTGTTGAGATCACTTGCGCTCTAGTTAGCTTTGGTGAGCCTCTTTGCTTTCCGAAGGATTTCACATTTCTTTTCCTGTTATTGTTGAGTTGTCATGGGTCTTATCCCAACATCTATCCTAGTATTAGAGGTTTCATAGATAGTTAGAGTTGACGAGTCTCTCAGTTTGTTCCTTTCTATTTTTAGATCTAGAGACTATTACTAATACCTTATTAAGTATTTCCAGACATTTATTTGAGTTGAGTTTAATTGAGACTGTTGAGTTTAATTATGCATTTAAAGTTTCAATTCCTATTTGCTTGAATAAGTCTTTTGTTAAGTATTCAGTCAGTCCAAGGGTTCGCTTGAGGACCAGCGATGGTTCTCAAGTACCAACCACGTCCAGGGTGTAGATCGGGACGTGACATTAATAACTATTAAGCCTTTTAAGAGAATTCAGTAGCTAGATAAGTATTAATTGTTGTTGTATTTCTCATTGTAAATCATTATTTTTATCTCCTCTAACACAACTATTTTTGTCGTTAGTTTTATCATTAGTTTAGAGCTTCTTCTATTTCATAGGTTTTGTACTCACAAGTCTAAATTGAGCTAAGTTTATAGGAGGGATTTCAAGGTACCCTCTCCTGTAAACATAGTTCCATTTAAACTTGTGAATACAAACACCCAAAAATTAGAAGAATCCCTAGAACTAATGAGAGAAACAAGAACATAAATAGTTGTGTTAAAAGAAATGAAAGTAATGATTTACAATGAGAAATAAGATAAGAAACTCAGGCTTATCGGTTTATCGAATCTTTTAAAAGTTTAGTAGATATTAGGCGCCCTTTTAACCCTCAGATAGGAAATTATGCACTAATAATGAACCCAATAGTAAAGAATTCAAACACAAATGCCTTGATAGAATTCAAACACAAATGCCTTGATAGAATTCAAAAAGGGCATTCCCATGATAAGCCCACCTAAATTTGAACAGATCCATGATTATCATACTATAGAACTGTATGAGAGGGAATGGCCCGAATTTTGGGAGAAAATTTAGGTCATTGTTGGATTGGCATAGGCCTCCCTTGGTAGCCTTGCGGGAGACAGAAATGTTGGATCACTAAGTTCTACTTGAATTTTTTTTCAACAATATGATTGAGGTCCTAGCTATAGGAAACTCTAGTGGAATTGTTGTGTTGTGGGATGATAACCTCCTGAAGCTAGATGAAATTTCTACAACTGTATAGAAAATACGGAGAAGGGTCTAAAATACCCTTATAGTATCAGAATTGGTACAAAAATACCCCTCGTTTACCTTTTGGCCTCAAAATACCCTTGGGGTTAACCTTTAGGGACCTATTTTGCCCTTTTGACTAACGGACTACTTAGTAAATATATTTAATTATTTCATTTATTACATGGCATGTTGTAATTGGTTGGGAATTTAATTAATTAAAGCCTAATTTGTTTGACCCAAACCACCCTATCCACCCGGATCCACCCGACCCATCTTCAAAATACCAACCCATTCAATAAAACACCCATTACCCATTTCTTTAAACAAAACCCTAAACTTAATATTTTGATTTTTTTGATGTTACTCCGTCTTGATGGTAAGATGTCTTGATGGTAGGCTTAACAGATCTTGTGAAGTGTGAATCCCCAGTGATATTTCTTTTGAACTAGAGTGAGTTGATAATTTCTAGTGTTGGGAGTGTTTCTTTAATTTTGGCTGTCTACTAAGTTGTACAGACGACGAAATGGCTAAGAGCATATTATACTGTTAACTTGCATTTTGTGTAAAATTGAAAAGCAATCCATAATTTTAGATGCTGTAAAAAATTTTGAAGAATGCAGTAAAAATTTTGCAGATTGCTATAAAAATGCAGATTGCTAACGACTTTTCCATTACAATCAAGAGATCAACAAGATTGCTAACAACTTTCAACAAGTAAAACACGATGACTTTACTTGTTCAAGACGGAGTAACATCAAAAAAATCAAAATATTAAGTTTAAGGGTTTTGTTTAAAAGAAATGGGTAATGGGTGTTTTATTGAATGGGTTGGTATTTTGAAGATGGGTCGGGTCGACCCGGGTGGATAGGGTGGTTTGGGTCAACCGAAATTTAGGGCTTTTAAATTAATTAAATTTCCAACCAATTACAGCATGCCACGTAATAAATGAAATAATTAAATATATTTACTAATTAGTCCGTTAGTCAAAAGGGCAAAATAGGTCCCTAAGGATTAACCCCAAGGGTAATTTTAAGGCCAAAAGGTAAACGAGGGGTATTTTTGTGCCAATTCTAATACTATAAGGGTATTTTAGACCCTTCTCCGTAGAAAATACATGTTATGGTCAAGGTAAGCCCTACGAATACCTCATGGTTATTTAGTTATATATATGCTAGTACTTATAGAAATATTTGCAATTTTTATTGCAAAATATAAAAATTATTAAGGAAAACTATTGTAGTAAATGATTAATAGGTGAGGATTTTGGCGAAATACTTCATAATTTGGGAAAAAGGGGAAAATCCCCTTAGTTTTCCACGAACATCTGACTTCTGAAATGTTATTAATTATTGTGAACTCATTGATATAAGCTTAAAAGGAAGCAAATATATGTGGCTAAATAAAAAATTGAAGAATAGAAAGAAAAATAATTTTGATTCATGTTTTAATTCAAATCTTTTCATGAACCATTTTCGTATATGTTTCTTTAGGATACAACTGGTGATTCATTTATAAAAAAATTGACTCATGCTTAAAACTTATAAGAAACATTTTAATAAAAATGAATTAAAATTGTAAAAGAATACTCACAAATCTAGAATAATAGAACATTGAACTAAAGAACTTGATAAGGCAACCATTTGTTCCACACATATATATTTTTCTCTCTTTTTTCTAAAACCCTAAATCAATCAAACGTTAGCTTAATTGTGGGAGAAGAATAAAGATTTGGGGTCTATATATAGGGAAGGAGACAAGTCTAATTGCAAACAAAAATCTTTTTTAATTAATATACAGAATTTTGAATGGATTTTCTCATTAATTGCACTTGTCAATATCCACAAGTCTTTCAAGTAATTTGACTACATTTTTAAACAGGTTCTCCTAATACATGCAATTATCTATTTTTAAATGTAGTTAATAAGGTAGTTATTACATAGCTTAGTCATTACGCAATATAATTCTTACACATGTGTATTTGTCATATATATATATCTATCTATATATAATAGGAGAAGAAAAAATGACACATGTCAACACTACAAAATTCAGAATTTTAAATTATAAAATAATTAAATATTATATAACTAATTAAATATTCTAAATTCAAAATTTGAAATAAAAACACATGTCAAATAAATATCAATTGGTTATAAAACTCCACTTCAAATCAGTTAAAAAATTCAAAATTCAATTTTTTTTTAAATTATATCTAGGACAGATTTAATATTTTTTTTAAAAACTAATTTATACCTTTTTTAAAAAAAAATGCATTTATATAAACACGGACAAAATGTCACCTATTTTTATATAAAAACGCTGACGAATGTCATCACAAAAGAAAGTCTATTTTATTTTTAATATCGTATAAAAAAATTGCTTTTTAATATCCTATAAAGTGGTTTTTTAAAAAACTTTTAAATCTGTTTTTTTTTTTTAAAAAAA
>NW_006239172.1:904108-905435 GCF_000226075.1 Solanum tuberosum
ATATTTAAATTGTTTAAATTTTGGGATTGACAAGTTAATTAATTTTAAAAGCACCACAAAAAATAAATTATTTAAATAATTAAAAACTATTAAATTCATGTAATAAGGTTAAATAATAAATTACTGTTTTATTTTTAAAATAGTTTTTAAATTTAAACGTATGTAATTCCTTTTTCTGTAGAAAAACTATTTTTAACTATCTTTCCACGACTTCCATATTGATTTCAAAACAAATAATAATAATAATATAATCTTTATTTATTATTAAATTAACTAAATTAATTTAAAACCCGTAAATAAAATTAAAATTACAAACACCAAAGGAAAAAAAATTGAAAATACGGTTGAGTTCAAATTCTTATTTTTTTAAAATTATATAACTTCCCATGTTTTCTAAAACGAAAAAAATATGTATTAGGGACAAAATCCAAATTTTACCACTTGGAAATTTTAAAGAATTAGATTTAAATTTATCATTATTATTTTTGAAAAACAGATATTTTATATATATATATATTGATTTTAAAAATGAATTGCAAAGCTTTATTTCTTAAAAGAAGTCCACATGGCAATGTTAACACAAATGCACATTTAATGTTATTAATGCGGTAAAATATACATTTTAAAACTAATTATATTTAGTATTTGTAAATGATATTTTTGAAATTTGCGGAGAACTATTTATAATATATTATCCATATTCATTCATAAAGAAAAGGAACGTGGAAAAAATAATTGAAATTTTAAAGGTAAAAGATAACGCTAAAAGATAATTTCAAATTAAATAAATTGATTTTAAGATCCGAATTGAAAAATAAAAAACTGAACAAATCACACTTTTAAATGCAAGATCCATTTTTTCTTCTTTATTGCTATCCAACTTTTTGAATTTTTAAAATTTAATTATAAATTTAGAATTGTTGGATTGCAAAATATTTAAGAAGCAAATATATTAAAGTAAATAACTATGGTTAGGACTTTGCTTTAATTAATTAAATCTCAACCATTAGTTCTAAACCATGACATGTGTCTTCAATCCAAGCTAGAACTTGGAGAAAATGGAGAGAAGAGAAATTGAGAGAACCCGGATCCAAGATTTTCATTGAGGAAGGTAAAATAAATAAATTATAATAATTCTTTTTAATTATTTAAAAGTGACATAAATCTTATATCAACTAAGATAAATATGAAAAATATCAACGTACAAAATATATATATATATACTTTTAAACTCATTAGTTGATAGATATAGAGACCTATTTATAATAGAACATGCATATTCATTTCTAAAGAATATGCATGAATTTTATATTAGAAATTTAAATTT
>NW_006239172.1:905989-949727 GCF_000226075.1 Solanum tuberosum
TATTAGTATAAGTCTATAATTTTCTACTTTGTCTTTCTATTTCTCATTATTGCATAATCAACACTTAATTATATTTAGTATTTGTAAATGATATTTTTGAAATTTGCGGTTTTTGAATTATACATACATATAATATTTAAAATTATTTTTATTTTTATGGTTTCAAACAATTCATATGAAAGTTAGAATTTGATTTTTTAAAAAGAAAATAATGGCTTTATTAATAGTTCACTATTAATATTTCGAAAACTTAAAACATAGTTGATCATAGCTATTAGAATAATATTATAACAAATAAAATTGCATACTATAGCATTTAATTAATGTAATTATATAAATAGTTATAATATATTACCATAACTATTTAAAAAATATATTAACATGTGAATTTTAAATTAAAAAAATAAATTTTAATTTAAAATTATGACATTAAAAAATATCCGCGCAACGCGCGGGTACGAATACTAGTATATATATAAAAGGAGAAACATAGACAAGGTGATGTGGGACATCTCTATGACCTACATTCATATTTATCTATTTTCTCCTTTTTTTTGACATTTTTTTCTTAATTAAATAAATTATTTTATTATAAAAATAATTTACTTAATTTATTACAAATATATATTCTATTAATGGAGGTACATTTACAACAAAAACTCTTCACATACCTAAAAACCTATTTATTTTTTATCTCCTTTCACACAAAAAATTACTTCATTATTTTCATTAATTAATCAATTATTTAGTAATTAAAATAATATTACATCTAATTATATATCATGAGTTACAAAAAAAAAAACCTTCATCTTTTTGCATTCTCCACTTAAACAACATGTCTCCTCATCTTCCTTCTACCTAATTTATTATGACTTAACTCATCTATAAATAACAATCATCTTTAGCTATGTTGGATGTTCATTTTCATTTCCTCCTTCTTCTTCATCTTTAGTTATATTATATTATATTTATTTTATCTTTTATTAATCATATTTTCTCCTTCATTTTTCCAATGCAATTATCTATTTTTAAATGTAGTTATTAAGGTGGCTATTACATAGCTTAGTCATTACGCAGTATAATAATTACATTTAAAAAACCCCTAAACTTGGCAGCACAACTTACTTTAGCACATAAACTATACCGGCGTTCAAATTCCCACCTCCCCCTTAACATCTTTCAAGTAATTTAAACACCTCCTAAGGCATGATGTGGCAGAGAGAGTGAGTGTACTCTCCTAGAAACGCGTGAAAAAAGGATGAAAAAACTAAATTTTTTAAAGTCCTACACATGGTCTTTTGTTATTGGCCAATATATAACAAGTACTTTAAATAGTTTTTATTCATATATTAAGTCTTTAAAAATATGTAAATTTTCTTATTTAGAGGTAAATGAAATTTGTGGGTCCCTTTTTAAATTTCTTTAAAGAAATATTCTTTTCATTTTGTTGTCTTTTTCAATACACTTTTTTCTCCATTGAAACACCTCCTCCTACATCTTCATCCCCACCTCTATTCACTATTTTTATTTCACTAGTCCTTTACTAATCCGTAAAATTCAATACCAATATCATTTTATTGACGTCGATTTCACTCCATATTATTGATGTCAATTTTGCAAATGTAAACTTTCTTGAATTTTGAGTGACCTATTTTGATTTCTAGATCCATTCAAACATTTCTCATAGAATTTTTTTTTTTTTTTTCAACTTTCTTAATGCAATCTTCATTCCTTATTTGAGTTGTCATGAAAAATTTGGCTTTCAAAAAAGTCATTCTCCAAGAGGGTAAATTCGTGGGGAGGGTTCGAAGTAGATAATGTGAATATGTGAATATTATAGCGAATTTTCTTCTTTAAAGTTATTTTTAAAAAATTGTTGAATAGTGAAGAAGAAAAAAAGAAGTATTGAAGGTTGAAATGGTGAATATCAAGGAAGAAGAAAGAGAGAGAGGGGGGGGGGGGTATGTATTTATAAATTAATTAATTGATGTAATTAATTTTAAAGTGTTCAAGAAAAAATGGAAAATAAGTAAAAAAGAAATAAAAGTTAATGACATGGTGCCTAGGTGGTTATGATGTGGCACTTACGTGGTTATGATATGGCGGGTGAGAGTGGTGTTATAGTCTCAAGGTGGGAAAAAATTCACTTCAAAGATGTTAAGGGAATATTTAAACGCCCGTGTAGTTTAAGTGCTAAAGTAAGTTGTGTTGTCAAGTTTAGTGGAATTTTTATGTCTTTTCTCTATTAATTAACAATCAAATATTAGTAACTAATATTGTAAAAAGTAATTGATATATAATTTTCAAATAAATAATATTTCAATTTAATTATTTCTAAAATTTAATAGAACACATTTTGTAAAAACATCATAGATTAAATATTTGATAAAAGATTAATAACTATAAATATAATGTCAATGAAATAGGTTAATAATCATGAAATCTCGAATTCAAAATCAAACAAAGGAAAAAGAATTATGACTCAGGTTATAATTAATGGATCTGTACCAAGAACTATGTGATTAATTACTAAGAACAAGAACTATTGTCTAAATTTTGTAAATTTTGTAGACGTGCTCTCTATAAGTGTGATTCTCATAGAAATAAAGTTTATGAGTGTGATTGTCGTAGAAAAAAAGTTTATATTCAGCTTCGCCATATTCATATTGGCATGTGTTTATTACACCATATAATCTTTCATCTGAGATATGTCTTTTGTTTGCGAAAAAGGAATTAAGTCGGGAAGAGGCAATCCCACAAATAAAGATAAGAGGGTTGAGAACACATATTTAAGCATTCTATTTAGGTTATTTCTTAATGTTAAATTTTTATGTATAAATTATAGGAACCACATATTATAAGTACTAAATAACATCATATCCCTTCTAGTTTTCTATTTACCAAAAATCCCTTAAAAATGATGTTTGCGGAATACATAGCGTTGTGCACGGGATACATAGCGTTTGATACATTCCACATAGCGGGATACATAGCGTTGTGCACGGGATACATTAGGTTTGATACATTCCACATAGCGGGATACATAGCGTTGTGCACGGGATACATTAGGTTTGATACATTCCACATAGCGGGATACATAGCGTTGTGCACGGGATACATTAGGTTTGATACATTCCACATAGCGGGATACATAGCGTTGTGCACGGGATACATTAGGTTTGATACATTCCACATAGCGGGATACATAGCGTTGTGCACGGGATACATTAGGTTTGATACATTCCACATAGCGGGATACATAGCGTTGTGCACGGGATACATTAGGTTTGATACATTCCACATAGCGGGATACATAGCGTTATGCACGGGATACATAGGTAAATAAGGGATTTTTGAAAATTTTGAAATAAGTAGGGATAAATGGATATTAAGGTAAGTAGAGTGTAGTTAAGTAATTTGTCCAATTTTTATTTAGGTTGCCATATACTCTTAAGAGCCCAAAGATATAATTGTAACCAGTTTTTTTTTAATCATCCTTGCTTTTCCGTTAATCTCATGAACCAAAACAAGATAGAAGTTGTTGAATCCATGCATCATTGAACAATTCCCCCACTAAGACTTCCATTCACAATTTATTGTACAACAATAACAATTACATCTTAATCTCAAGCAAGTTAACATTAATTATATGAACGCCTAATACTATCCAAGTCTCTCCATTTAACCCTTATTACTTATACTTGGGGAGAATAAACAGAACAAAAGCCTGGACACAAACGTGTAACTAATAAGTTTAATAACAAAGTACTAGGACCAAGGGTGTATCCTACTGTAACATCAAGTTATTCCACAGAATACTAGCTGTATAGTGATCAAATATATCAAGGATATGACAAATGGGAAGAATAACCTAATGTTTTTTTATCTCCGCTATAATCTGAACTAAGACCTCATGAATCTCAACCACTTCATTGACCACTAGGTCACACTCTTGGGTCTGATAGAACTACTAGAATCTTAACATGATACAATCAGAAAAAAATAACAACTTACATGCATAACCACAAGTTTTAACTAAAACTTCAAATCCTAATCTAGAGTGGATTGCATTTGCTCAATATGTAAAAGTTTGAAATGTTGCAAGATCACCACATGGTTAAAACAGAAACCTCTCTAATATATTCTTCTGAAAATCTATCTTTATGTTTTCAATAATACAAGAGACCAGTGTGTCATGTCTCCTCAATTCACATTTTTCCTCTGCACGCCTAGACACTAAATAGTTTTTCCTCTGCAAGCCTATTCACATTTACATTTCAAAGGGAAGATAGTTTTTTTGTCTGATGAAAAAGAAGCAAGAAGCGCCAGAAGAATATTTGGATATCACAGATTCCCTTTTCTTTAACCTCTACTCTCTAAAGTGTTTGTAGCGCGCATTAGTAAGAGCAACATCTTTGCTAACTATTAAATTATATGGTTTGGCATTGTCGGATTCTTTCTGAAGGCATGCTTCCTGCAACGCTCAAATATGCTGTCATAGATCAAATCAAATTGAACTCCAGCTCTTTCACGATTCACAATGAAAAGAATGTGATCACCTTCGACAATCTTATAGTACCTGATTCCAGAGAAGAAAAAAAGGAAATGTTAGTACTAAAGCTTTCCCTGAAATACCTGTCGTTTTATTACAACTACTGAACTACACACAATAGCAATCTCAAGTATCCGATATGTCAAACAAATATACAGTATGTTCAATAGTTGCAAATTTACAAAGCAAATCAAATGTTTTCCATATCTCAAAGATAATTGGTATAAACCTAAGAACTCTTGATTAAATAAACATATAAGTCATAGTTTCCAAATCGTATCATCTTTAATGGGGTTAAGTGAGAAACATATTAGAGAAAAAACAGCGACGAGAAGGTGCAAAACTCCAATTGCAAGAAGTGTAAAGCAAATATAATAGCAGAAGCTTTAAGACTGGTTGCCTACCAGATGCCAGGTAGAAAAGGCTGGCAATCAGAATCTTTAACAACCAGTTGACTTGGGTGCTCAACAGGGAAACGAGGATGTGTCATAGATATAGTGTTGAGTGCACCATCATTGTCCCACCAATCCTCATCCCTGCAAGAATTAGATGAATCGAAAGCAGTGAGGTGATGAACTTACATATGATTCGTATAGAAATTGTTATTTGGCAGCAAAAAGGCACACCTATAGCCCTTGTATGGGGGAGGGACATCTGGAGGATGGCGCCATAGACTCATTTGCAGGATTCTGATGAACAGCAGAGGATGTATACCTAGTATGCCAGAAGGGACTGTTATACCCATGACTTTGCTGGTACGCTTGGTAGCATAGCTGAAGTAGTACGTGTTAGGAAACGTATGCAAGTGGCTGTTCAACTTGATCGACCCCTGGAGGGTAAGATCTGGAAGTATCCAATCCCCTGAAGCAAATGGACCAGCATTTCCCAAGAGGCAATCAATAAGACCCCATATTCCAATTTTTCTCCAGGATGTGTTGAAGTGGTCAAACCCAAAGTTGTAATAGTTCTTTAGCCAAGGAATGTCAAACCAATCATAAATTATTACTCCAATGCGGCAAAGCTGAAGCAAAGACACAGGCCTCAAGGACTTCCCATCTTCAGGACTGTAAATGAAATCAGTCAATTAAGTAAAGACTCAAGATTTTGACAAATCATAAACGTAAACATACAACTTCAAAATAAATGCTACAAACAGATGACAGCAATGCTTTCATAACCAAACAGAGTAGAAAGGTACAGCAAACTGAAAGTGGATTTAACAGAAACAATAAAGTCTAAAACCTTTATATTATCGCTATCTAATACTGATAGGATAAATACAGGTTGAATCCATTGAATAACACCTGAAGTGGTGTCTGATAATATCATCTAAGGCGCTAAGGTCACTACTAAAATCCAGAAAATGACACCAATAGCACAAGTGATGTAACCCATGAAGCGGGATGTGGATGCGAGGCTTGACTCACAGGTTATCCCCAAGAAAGGAAGTTTCAAGTACATGGGGTTAGTAATCCAGGATAATGAGGAGATTGATGAGAATGTCACACATCATAATGGGACAAGGTGGATGAAATGGAGGCTCACAACCGGTATTTTGTGTGATAAGAATGTGCCGCCAAAACTTAAAGGTAAGTTCTACAATATGGTGGTTAGACTGACTATATTATATGGGGTAAAGTGTTGATCAGGCAAGAACTCCCATGTCCAGAAATGAGAGTTTGAAAGATGAGGATGGTGAGACTGATGTGTGGGCATAGCAAGAGAGATAACATTAGGAATGAAAATATTCAAGTCAAGATGGGAGTGCCCCCGTAGAGGATAAGATAGTGGGCTTGAGGAGGGGCTAGAGGTAGACCTAAGTATTGAGGTGAAATGATTAGGCAGGACATGACGCAACGTCAGCTCACGGAGAACATGACCCTAAATAGAAGGGTGTGGAGGTCGAGAATTAGGGTATAAGGTTAGTAGGTAGTCAAGTGTATTGCTTTCCCATTCCAGGAGTATTAGTTTATTAGTTTATTCTTGTTTTTTCGTATTCTTAGATTTAATTACTTGTTTCTTTAGCCTTTGATTATTATACTATCTTATTGTTATTTCTGCTTATTGCTGCTGCTTTCTTTTACATCTTCCTTTGAGACGAGAGTTTATCGAAAACAACCTCTCTACCTTAACCAAGGTAAGGTTAAGGTACACTCTACTCTCCCCAGATCTCACCTTTGGAATTACACTAAGTTTGTGGTTGTTAGCACAATTGATATATTGAACAGCCAAGGTAGCACTTACTAGTTATCTATAAGACAATAAGATATCAAATATATTTGAACTACATAAAATAAGATTGGTCTAGGGCAGACAAGTGGACTACAAAATAATAAGACATCAGAAACCTACTTCATTCCATCAAAGTAGGTTCTTGTAGTCCCATTGAATGCTCCAGACAATGCTGTGACGCTTAAGACCCAGTTTTCGCAAGTGTTCTCATAACCCTTAAACGCCTACAATCACAATAAGCTTAAAATTAACAATAAAACTCCTTCCAAATTCTCAAAATCCATGAATTGATTATAAGCAGACTAACCTTATCAGCTAGCATTTGTTGCAAAACTCGAACAACCTGTGCTCCAGCTGAATGCCCAACAAAATGAATAGGGTGATCTTCATCCCATTCTGGATAATGCCCTGCTTAAAAAGACAGTAGAAAAGAATAAATTAACCATTCACAAAACATTGAAATGCAACGAAACTCTACGTTGCTCAAACTCTTCAAAAATGCCAGACAGGTTCAGATACTTTAAAAGTAGTGCATTTATGGAGGATCCGATGGGTGTGACGACATGTTTGGAGAATCCGAGCAACATAGAATTGAAACTAAGCAGAGAAGCCAAAAAGTTCAACCTTGTTCATAAATTCGTCCAAATTGGGAATGCCCACAAGCTTTACTGTGTTCTTCCCCATAGTCAACCTGCCCTCCTTTCAAATAATAAAACAACTCACGAGCCCTGAAACCTAAATTCCATCAAATTTTCCACACAAAAAACAAGAACAACAACATGCCAAAAAGAAGATAAATAACAAGCACTTCAGGCTGCATCCTAAGTTGCACAGACTCTTCACTTTCAATGCCGCACCCGTGTCAAATTCTCCAAAAACACACTACTTTTGGAGAATCCGACACACAACCATTGACATTTTTGAAGAATCCGAACAACCTAGGCTGCATGAACCCACCTGTCATATACGCTAGTTAGCGACCCCAAATCAGGCACAAGAACCCTATCATCCTTCTTCTCTGCACCAGCAAAATAGGAAAGCCCACCTAATCTCTACAAAAACATCACAATTCCAACACCATTTTAGATAAAAATTGAATCTTTTACCCTAATATGAGCTAAATTGAGAAAAAGAAAATACCCCTTTTCCAAAACCAAAGATTCCATGAACCAACACAATGGGAGGCAGATCTTTTGTACTTGTTAGATTCTCTTTTGAATCCTCTGATTTCAAGCTAACCTCCACATTATTCTTGTAAAAACAATCGCTTAAAGCCTGAGAAAGGTCACCAGCCACAGCTGTGCTGAATATGTAAAACCCATAAACCAAATGAACCAAAGAACTCACAAACAGCTCTGTCAATTGCAGTGCTGTTATCCACCACCTAACTATCATTTTTCTTCCTCTAATTATAACACAAAATGAAAAAAAAATGTAATCTTTTTAAAAAAAAAAAAAAAACAACCTCCCTTCTTCAAGAAAACAGAAACAACAATCTTTAAAACAAGAATTTCATCAAACGATTAAACCCCCAAAAGGGTGTGTGCAAAATAACAAAGAAAAAAGATTCAATTTTTATCTATGAAGAAGAAGGGAGGCAATCAAGAAATGCTTTTTTTCAAGCTAAAGCCTCCTAAATGGTGTGGGGGTCCTTAGGCTTTGTAGATATGAAGAGGAAAATTCAAGACTTTGAAAGATAGTTTCCCACAATTTTCTCATTGCCCACCATCAACAATGTCATAACAAAAGTGACCAATCCAAGCCTCATTTTTTTAGAAAACTAATTACACCCCCATTTGATATTTAAGGTGGGGGTGGGGTGGGGCCTACCATACCTCAAAGACTGGTGGGGGTTGGTGCCAGCTGCCAAAGGGTCTTTAGATTGGTCCTACCAACTATGACACATGGATATAAAGACAGCCTTGGAAAATCCATGAAGTTGAAGCACTAGAAATTTGGAGAACAATCCAAAGATTATGCCTAAGTAATTGGAATAAAGATACAGTTTAGGGGTATAATAAGGTGCATAATCCATAATTAAATATATAATTAAGGGTACAAGTATCCAAGAAAATTCTTTAATATTTGGGATTTGTTTTTTTAATTTCTCATCTGGTACCCACATTGGAGCACGACTAAATACGTTGAAGTCCGACTAAATTCTAATTTACCCCGAGAAGTACCACATTGAAGGTAAAGTGCTTTCTAACAAAGGCGATTATGTATCCAAGGAGACTCAAACTCGAGACCTTGATTAAAAAATAAAGAAGTATTTATCACTCCACCACAACCTTGATTGGTATTTGTGGTTTGTTTGGTGTTAGGTGGAAGTTGATTATTGCTAAGATTCTAGGAGTTTCCATTGCATCATACAAGAACAAGGAGTGGACCCAGCAGTGGAGCCGTCTCGGGGCTAACGGTTCATCTAATCCCTTTTCAATAAAAAATTACATTATTTATTTATAATTAATATTTTTTTTGTGTATGCGTAGTAAATATTGAACCTCTTTCAACTCTTTATGTGTTTATTTTTTTATATTTTAAATTTTTTTAATAAAAATTTTGATTTCGTAACTGAGACGAACAGGAATTAGTTGGGAAAGAGCTGGAAACTTCTGTATTGTGTTTTTATTAAACTATATATAAACCAACCAACTCCAAAACCAGAATGGTCCTATTACACGTTATCCATATCATTGTTTTCGGTGTTCTAATCCACGCATTTGTCCAAAGGTGCACCACACTTTCCATGTATTTGTCAATACTACAAATTTATTGTGGTATGTATTGTCTAGGGCTCAATATATATTTTAAAATGAAAATTAGTTACTTTTTGGATCGACAATTAAATTTTAGTCATCTTTTAAAAATTATTCAATATTTAGTCATCTTTTAATGCTGGAACAAAAAATTGTACGTAATAAAAATATTTTTAGTTGAAACTTGGAAAAACTCAAGAAACATTAATGAGTTTGAATTCTATAAATTACTCATGGAATTTAAGATCTTGATATCATTGTATAAAATTTAAAATATTACAAAAAAATATACAAAAAAAAGCTATAAATTATTTTTAAAAAATTATCATACCAACATGATAAAAAAAAATACATCTTAATATGTCTCTAATCATTTGATTCTCAAAATAAATTTATGACAAGTATTCTGAAACGACGAAAATATGATACAATCTAATTTATATATTACAGAATACAAAGAAAACATTTAAATTTTAATTATTACAATTTTGAATTAACCTAATCAAATTGAATCGACTTAAAAATTAATTAATTGATTTTCAAAAAATATAACATGATAACTATTTTAGAACGGAGGAAATTGTAGAGAATAACAGAAGAAAAATATAATTGGGGAACCTTCTGTTGGCCCAAGATCGTTAACTAAGATCAGAAGATTCAACTAAAGAAGAGGAAATTAGAAAGAAGAACTTGGATATTTTGAATAAGAGAATTTTGTTATGGAAGAAGACTATTTGATTTGAGTTATTCTTGGGTTATTACAAATGACTAATGTCACCCCTATTTGTTGTGTAGGGATGATTCTAGATACTAAGGGGTCGTTTGGTTGGAAACAAGTTATCCCAAAATTAATTATCCTGGAGTTAGATATCCTGGAATAACTTATCCCACCATGTATATGAGATAATTTATCTCATCACTATGATATAAATGGTGGGATAAGTTATCCCAAACATGACAACCAAACAAGATACAAAAAATTTATCCCATCACTATTTTCTTATCCATCACTATTTATTTTTATCTCTCACACCAAACGATCTCTAAGAATCTAGATTGTCCTAACCTCTTCTATAAATATCTTCCTCAAGTATCTAATATTCTAGACTATTTAATTTTTTTTAAGTATAAATATCAAATATATTACTCTACAAAATTTTAAAAAGTTCTACTAAATATCTAAGATATCTTTTGTACCTCCAAAAAATCTAACTTGAATTTTTCACAGAAATAGTATATATAGTTTAAAAAAAAACATACGTGTTTGCATGCGTAAGTAGATGAGGGGCGTAACATGCACTCTTGTTAAAGCCGACGTTGGCGAAATATGGCGCACATGCATAAGCCAATTCTAATATGCCATGCTGGATTTATTTGTTTTGTCAAGGCTGGCACATGTGCCTTAGCTAGTAATCTATTTGACTCCATTTTTTTATTTTTTTTGGTTCAAAAGATAATACTATTCATTAACTAATAGGCTCCATTTGTTAACAATTTAAGTTGCAAATATTCCTTGGTGTGCCCTTTTATCATTGCAATATTACAAATTTTGATACTAATATATATGTCAGTTACGATGCAAATAATTTTTACAGATCATTTGTTGTGTTGTTTTAGTAGCACAAGAGGGAATGAATGCAAGTTAAAGAATTGTGTTCTTCAATGTAAGTAATGAAAGAACTAGTATCAACTATTCTAGGTTTCTTATGTCTAACTCAAAAATAGTTAATTAAATAATACAGGGCCTTTGATAGTTTGACGTGCTCAAAATCAGCGTAGCACACGTAATGTGTCAACTCAGTAAAAATATCAAAATGACATAGGCCCTACTTGAGGTGTTTAAAATGACAAAGCCTAAATGAGATGATGCCTATCAGGGCCGACTCAACAAGATCGGGGGCCTAAAGTCAAATCTTAAAGAGAGGCCCTAATATTTTGAGAAGTATTTTGTTTTTTTAATCTCTTTAATAATATTATTCTTGACTTCACTTGTCAATAAGTTTAATAATTCACTTTGTATATTATGTCCAAGGTAATGACTATGAATTTCGTCATGCTTATTCTTCGAATATGTTCTTGCATAGCATAATCAAATTTATTAATCATTTCAATTAGGCTTTAGAAATTACCGTTACTTTCTTTATAGATCTTTCCATTTGTTCCCCTAAATGCTAAATTATTTTTCCCTAGAGTTTTGATCACGTCAATAATTCTTGAAAATACATTTTTTCATTGCATTTTATCTCTGTCAATTTGTTCTTGCATAGCTTTATCAATTATTTTTTTAATGCAATCTCATTTCTAAATCAATACAAGAGCTCATATTATTAATAATATCTTCATTCTTTGCTTCATGGACTTTGAGCTTAACACTAAGGGGCCGTTTGGTACAAAGATCAATAGTGCAGGGATTAGTAATGCTTGGATTAGTAATGCAGAGATTATTTTTATCAAGTGTTTAGTTCGTTGCTTCCTACCTAATTTTGTGGGGGGTTTAAAACTCTACAAAAAAACTTCTTTCCAATTATACCCTTGAGTTATTATGACATTTTTTATTTCATGTAATTGGGTCAAGGTAGATAATTGACGAACAATATTATTATTTTTATAGCCTTTTAACTAGCTAGGAGAAGGAAAATTTTATCACCATGTTCACTATTTTCTCACTTTAATTATTTGAGGGTAAATAATTGTCATCTTAATAAATTGAAGTTAATATCTCAAAAGGTCACACAACTATAAGAATTTATAGAAAAAAGGTATTGAACATTGTTTTACATCAATAAAAATCATTCAACTTTGGACTTTTATCATACAAAAATCGCTCTTTATCATAAATTAAAATAGCAAAATAAATTAAACTATTTTATACTCAAGATATTTTTAAATAGCAAAAATAGCTCTTAAATTCATACATCAACATTTAGCATATTAGTACGATTATAATATTTTATATTAATAATAATTAGATTAAATAACTCATATTTTAGCTACAAATTACTCTATTAAAATAGTAATAAAGTTTGTAAGCTAATAGATTTAAATAAATTTATTAGTACAAATATAAAACATAAAACCAAGAAAATAAACAAAATGAAAGGATTTGAGGGGGTATTTTTGTCTTTACATATATTGATTCCATGGTATTAGATCCATGTATTACTAATACCACCAAATGGAAGGTATTAGTTATACGTACTCCCTATAATACCATGGAGCGTGTATAACTAATCCATGGATTAGTTATACATAGGCCCAAAACTCCTACCAAACATAGTACTACATAATACCACACATAATACAATGACTATTTCTCCTAATACTCCCTACCAAACGACCCCTAAGATTTCTCCACTCATTACTACCTTCACTAGCTAGTTTACTATTACAAATAATAGAAGCTGTGCTAAATAATTTACAACAAAAACAAAAAAAAATTATCCAAATCTGTAGAGTAGATTAATCATTTTCTTTCAGACTTTTCTCCGTTTACGAATTTTTGAATATAGTGTGTTGTAGAAAAATATCATACGTATTTATCTTGTGGAAATCTATATCAGTCACTCTAAATGATCCATTTTCTACTAATAGATCTCTTAATTTTGTATCTACATTATTCCATTGACTTGGATCATATATATTTTTAGGGATGCAACTATTTAAATTATTTAAGAGTTCTTGATATCGGGAACAATATCACATTTTCACCAACCTCTTCTAGATTTTCTTCTTGGATATTATTATCATCTAACTCAATTATATAATTGAGTTACTTGATCATTTGAAGTTTTTTTATTCGAAAATTTTATTATTTGTTAAAAATTTATCAAGGCTCTTTTTTACGATTTATCTAATTCTTCAAGTTTTTTCTCTTTTTTTCAAAATCGGAATCATGTTTTCTAGTTGACATATTAAAACTGAATAAATTCTTTATAATAATTAAGACAATTTACATATACTTATGAACTAAGAATATCAACAATAACAATTTTTCAAGAAAAACTATAAAACCTCTTACACGTTTTTTTCTTCAAAATTAATATAATTTTTTAATAATATGTATAAGTATTTTTTTTAAAAATGGGGTCCCCAAGCGATGACTTTAGTGGCCTAGTGGTTAAGACTGCCCTGATGCCTATCAACCTAAATGAAAGTTACGTTGGTATCAACTTTAGACCGTCATCAATGGATTCGGTCTATTTTTTAACTTCTTTTACAAAAGATTTGATTTTCTTTCCACCCACATTGAGTGTAAATTAAGTAGGTATTTGACCATAAAAATCAAATATTATTAACTTTATTCTGGAATTTTGAAATTGTGTTTTTTATTAGTATTATTTATTTATTTTAAATGGGGATAGGGAAGAAAAATTGAAAAGAAAATTACAATGTGAAAATTGTGTTTGAACATAACCTTTGAAATTATTTTTAGAATTTACATATATTTTTTCTTGATATAATTTATACTTCCAATTTCTGAAAACTAACGAAATCATCTAACTTGATTACTTTATTTGAAACATACAACTAAATTTTCTAAAAAAACTTAAAAATAATCCGAACTTTCAGTTGTACCAGCCCGATAAAAGTTGACACAATAATAGTAAAAAAATAAAAGCTGTTGAATAATTGAGCAAAATGAAAATTGAAGAGAATAAATGGGTAGCTCTAGTGGTTGAAACAAATGAGCTTGTTTTTTATTGAATAAATAAATAAATTGAGGCAAATAATAAAGGTCAAAAAGTAAAATGGAAAAAATAAAAATAGATTTTGAGATGTTTCCAAAATTCCAAAATAAAATTTAAAGTTATATTTAAAATTTGCATTATAATTCTTAAATAAAGTAAAAAGTTTCTTTTTTTCAAATAAATAAATAGTAAATAATTTTCATAGTTAAACAGGTTCTAAGTTTTTCTTTTTCTTTTTGAGAATATTATTTTTTATTTATTAAATAAATTTTAAAATGGAGTTTTTTACTCAAATGACACTGGACATTCGTCATTTGCCACATCAATAACGAATATATTTCACACACTTAAGTTTGCCTGATAGTCAAAAAAATAAATTACTTAATAAAAATAAATTCGATGTAATATAAGTGATCAATAAAAAAAATTAGGTTTCAAATAAAAAGTAATGCTAAAATTATGGTCCACTGATTAATTAATTGGTGAGCTACCTTTCCAACTCGTATCTCTATATTGTTTAAATTTAAATTTTCCTTCTTATTTCTTCTACTTCACCAATAAGTTGCCTACTCTAATCTCTTTTTTTTCTTAAAAAATAAATACATCTTTATTTGGTCGGCAAGGAGAAACTCTTTATTTAAATATTGACTGCTACACCAAATAACTTATTATTATTATTATTGAGACATGAGCTTGATCAGGTCGGGTAGATAATCTACATAATAATCTCCTAATTTAAAATAGTGTATTATTTTTTATTAGTCGACTATATTATTTTATAGTTTTTTACTTAAACATATCAAGAGAAATACAATTTGTTTAATTTTACTGTAGAATTAATTACTCATTTTAAATTATTTTCAAAATGTGGGATATTCTTTTGCAAGTCCATTAAATTAGGAAAAATATAGTAACTATTTTGATCAAAATTTCCAAACAATAATGTTTGTGTGTTAAAAGAGGGAAAAGAAGAAAGTTTAAAATTGAGATTGACAACTCGAGAGTACTATTTTTTGCAAAAGAAGTAATGGACACAATCCAAAAATTAAACCAGTGGCCTAAAGAAGGACTAAAGGAAAGACGAAATTAAAAAGCAAGCAAAAGTAGTAGATGCGTGTGGAAAGAATTGAAGTGACAATGACACAACAAATTATCATCGGATGAGATTATTTCTTTTTTAATTTGAGGTCTTGAAATTGAGCTTTAAATATATAAAAAAAATATTTGATATGGAGCGTTTTCATCCGAATAGGACTTTATATGGTGCGAATTTAAATTTGTCGAGCTTCAATGCAAAAACGAATGCCGAAGGTAAAATAAACCCCGCACACACAACAAATAGATTGTCAATATCAACTTTACACGCATTATATATGGTGTGTTGGGCATGCAGTTTCGTAATACAATTGAGAGTTTTCAAAACAAGATTTTAGAAGAATGATAGAGACTGTCTTTGTCGGTGCGATATTGTTTATTTTATTTTCTATCTAACTATATTTTTAACTAGTTACGAAAATTTCATGGTGTGTACAAGTTCAATATTTATTCACAAATTTATTTTTTTGGTGATGATAATTAAACGATATTAAATCAATCTCAGTAAGTGTAGAATAAATATATGATAAATATTATTGATATTGATAAATTTTAAATGGTATTGATTAAATGATTTTAATTTTTTGCTCTAAAATAAATTATAATATATATTTGTGTGGCAGTAATCAATAGTTGCAAATTTAATATGAAGAGGCCCATTGGGATGTCCATAATTAGAGTATTTTTCTTTATCGACCGTTGATTTTTTACACAAAAATAACCGACATTCAAAGTAATAAAACTATAACTGAAGGACATAGCTAAAACGGGTTCCATAATTTTGATAATTATACACTAATTAAATTAAGGTAGAACCATAGAAATATTTTAATTAAATTTTTTCAAAAATACCCTTGCTGAAGCAAGCACATCAATAAATACGTAATTTTCTTGCCCTCGAGTTCTTAAATATTTAAAAACATCTCAATAAAATGTATGTATAGATTTAATATAAAAGGAAAAGCATAAAGTTATAAAAATTATTTTGTGAAATAACACTTTTCTTTTCTCTGCATTTTTAACGTGAAATTTATTTTAAAATATCATAGGCATCCCTTATTTTCGGTGTTATTGAAGTGTACATGCCCAATATTTAGAAAATTCACTAAATTATTTATTAAAAACTTTTGTTACTTTTTTTTTATCTTCTTTGGAGTTCCCACTTTCCCACCTTCTGTTTTTTCATGCGTATATTTTGTGTATATCACGAGTATCTCATATATATAATACTAATACACGTGACGTACTGACGCACACAACACGCACACAATTATACACACAACATATAATTACTTTATATGTATATCGTGTATATGTCACTATATTTGTAGTGATATATATGACTTGCAGTAACAGACACTTTATATACATCAGATACACTCTAAATACACTTTACATACACCAGACATGCACTTATTCCACAACTACTAGCATACACCTAACATACAAATAACATATATCCAAAATACAATTATACCATCGTTCAACCATTAAAAAAAAGAAGATAAAACCCATCATATTCATCATCAAAAATCATTGACGAAACCACCGTCCATTCTGTCGTATACAAAAATTCCTTTGAAATCCAAATCATCCTAGTTCGAGAAATATGCCACTAATGACCCTCGAATTATGGAGATCAAGTTCAAATCCTCCTAGATCGAGAAATACGTTGCAAACGGCGCTTGAATCATGGATAAATCTTAAGAGAGAGAAGAATCAAAGAAGGAACAGATTTATACTCATATTGTTTTATCAATAATATTCTTGTTTCTTCAAATTTTATTTATGATTGATTTGTTTTCCAAATGTTTAAAATTTGTTGCAAACTGTTGGTTAGGAGAAATATTATACATGTATTTGATCTTGCATAAGTAATACCATATATGGTAGTATGTATAAAATTAATATGATATTTGATTTACAATTTCCAAATATACAAAATTAATACATGTATAAATTATGAAGGAAACTATATATAATTATATGCAGAATAAAAAAATGGAATAAATAATACATGACTAACTAAACTCTCTATAACTAATCCCAAAATTTGGTCATGAGGTCATGTGTGTGTGTTTTGTTTGGGGTGAAAGTAATGGGCTTAAATTGTATACTCTACAAAAATTGATGGGCCCTTTACTGTATATATATGATATGAAGTTTACATACAAATATTGCTAATACGTGCAAAGATGTATGAGAAGTCGCCCTCAAATGCAAGATATATTAAGTTGTTGGTACTTTCATAGGTATAGCAAGATGATCGATCAACATCTACTCATATAATGCATGGTCCATCACAATTTATGTTACAAAGGTCCACAAATGTCATCCCTCATTCTTATCCTCATTGTGTGTTGTTTGTGTTGAAAGTGATGGGCTTAGGTAGATACTCACAAGAAAAATTGATAGGTCTTTGACACATAATTATATAAAAAGTAGGGAAAATTGTATGAAATAGCAAACTATTAATTCAAATTAAATGCTATAGCCATAGTTTGTTTTAATTGTAATTCGCAGCAAACATCCCCTTTTTTTACCATCTGATTCGATATACAATTAGTCATTTTCGGTATACAATTAGCCATTTTATACATTTCGGTATAAATGTATAAAATGCGTTTGTGTTTGTATAAAGCGAGAGAAAAGTGTATATACAAATACAAATACATATATTTTCGTCCTATACACTTATAATTATACAAATACAAATCTTATTATACAAATTATAATGTATAAATGAATTTATACAAAACTGAACAATTTGTATAAAATTGAATGTTTGTAGCTAATTATACAAATCAAAAGCTCCATAGCAAACATAAAATTTGTTATGGAGCGCAATTATGCAAACTATAGCTATAACATACAAATATGATTTTTATGTTTGCTATATCCGCCTATATGTGAAAGTTGATCAAAGAAGTAAACACTAATTATGTATAAATATGTATATGTATATATATATTGACTATTAGTTATGTGATTTTTTCAATATGTATATTAATAAACTCGAAAAGAATTCGTCGTCCATTCTTGAAAATTTAAAACAAGCAATGATATTTTTAAAACTATCCTCAATATATCTCCAATGGGAACAGTCCAGTGGGTAAAACATACAACTTCAAATCATAATATTAAATTGAGTTATTTACCAATATATATATGCAACAAAAAAATATTTGCAACGTCATATGCATATGTAATATATCGATACTGTATAAATAGTGTATAGATATGTATAACCATGTATCAAAAATGTATTTACATCTATATACATTGTTGATACAATTAAGTATACATTATATATAGACCGATTTTTATTTTTATTTTTCAATTCCAACTAACTCACATCTCTAAACTGTCCCAAAATTTAGATATAAGTTTCTCTCAATATTTCTAATATCATTTAGGCAAAAATATGACATAACCCAATTCACCCCCTCTTGTGTTATTAAGGGGTGCTAAAATATCAATTGCTATTAAAGTGGGCTGTCTTATACTAAAAATCTAATAACTTTAGAAAAGATCAAAATGCCTCTACTGTGGAGTATTTTCTTAAAAGATTTAAAGTGTTTGGAAAAAGAAAAAAAAAAACTTGTAACAAACAGTTTTTTTACTGCTGAGGAGAATTATTTTTTTTAAGTTTTCCAAGATAAAATTATGGGATAAGGCACAAATACCCCCTAGAGTATGACCGAAATCTTAGTGACACACCTTAACTAAACTAAGGTCCTATTACTTCTCTGAATTCTTTTTTTTTTTTGTAATTTTGTACACCTTTTGTCTTAAGTGGGCACACTTCGTGATTCCACGCAATTGAGGCGCGTGAGAGATATTTAGATGCCACGTAAGCTAGAATGGTGTACAAAATTACAAAAAAAATGAATTTAATAGTTTAGTTAAGATACGTCTCTACGATTTCAGTCATAGTCTAGGAAATACTAGTGCCTTTTCCTTGAAATTATTATCATTAGTGTATTATGTATATACGTGCAAAGATGTATGAGAAGTCACCCTCAAATGAAAAATGTATTTTGATATAACTTCCATAGGTTATATCAAATGATCAATCAACCTTCACCAATGCAATTAATGGTCCTGGACCATCACAAATGACAAATTGATGTCAATCCGAACTTCGTATCCTCGTGAAATGATATATACTTATATACTTCCTTTGTTTTATATTACTTGACCCGATATAAAAAATAATTATTTTATTTATGAAATTAAGAGAATTCTATAATATTTTTTTAATGTTCATATGTAATATTAAATAATTATATAAATTAATAGTTATAAAATTAAAGTTTCAAAGTATTATCAAAAAGATTAATTTAATAAAATACATCTTTGGTTATAATTTTTATAAGAATGTATATGTAATGCCAATAAGAGCCAAATTATGTGAAACGGATGGATTGTACCAACAACACCCCAATCCTCACCCTCACCCTCACCCCTTACCGGCAATTAATTAATGGATATAATTTAATTGTTGCTATTTTTAGCGATAATTAGCACTCTTTGTGAATGTCCTTATAACATATAACGACTAGATTTAATGACAATTAACTAATGCCGATAAAGACTTTAACACTCATTATTAATATGTATATTTATTACCGCTAAAAATTAATTTTATTATAGTGTTCTTCTATCTTTCACATACAACTTTTCCAACTTTTGATTACAAATATTGAATTCTTCCTCACATGACCTTCCACATATACTCCCTCCATCTTATATTACTTGTCCGCATTTTAAGAGAATTTGTCTCAAATTACTTGTTAATTTATACACTTGATTCTATTTTTTTTTAAAAAAATTAATCCTTTTTGAAAGTATAAATACTTTTACGTTTCAAAATAATTCTTTTATTATTAATTTTAATATTGATATATAAGACACATAAATACAAAGTATATTAGAAAATTTTAAAAAATAAATTAGTAAAAATATCATTTTTATTTATAATTTCTTAATAAATGTGTAAAGAACAAAGTGAACAATTAATACGAAACGAAGGGAGTATATGAGTTGAGATCATTGTTCATATAGTCATCACTATCATTGAAAGTCGGTGGATTCATTAAGAAGCAGCATAACAGCTAGCCTTCAATGACATTTATCAATGGTTTTATTATTGTTACAATTCAAGAAAAATAATAATAATCAAATTTACAAGTCAACAATACTGCGCACCTACCTAAGAGTACAAAAATAAAACCTCAAACCTAATTTAAAATAAATAATTTATCTTTCTTTTTGAAAATCAAACTAATTAGATATCGTGAGACTTTTCATTATTTTTTTATTTTTTCAGGTGTTCGATATTAGTATTACTTTTTAGGCTTCAATTAATTCGAAGTCGCACTGCATAAGATTTGGTATGTTTGGTGTGAAGCTGGGATATGTTTTTCAGGAAAAATATTTCATAGAAAATACTTATTTAAAAAATAAGTAATTTTCTTATTTATTTTACAATAGAAAATATTTATTTAAAAAATAAGTAATTTTCTTATTTATTTTATGATATTTGATTGGTAAAAAGAAACTATTGTATCTATTTTAATATGTACCTATATAGATGACTAATTAATTTGTTTTTAAAGATGGTGTAAAACCTTATTATGACTTGAAGGAAACGGAGAGAGTAACACTTATTTAATATCACTTCTTGGTTACATAAAAATTAACATATCTAAACAAAGGGTAATTTTTTTTGAAAAAAAATTAATATCTTCTTGATTATTTGAAACTCCATTTATTCTGGACCAAAATAAAAACAGTAAAAATACCATTTAATAAGAATTAGAGAAATTACCATTAAAAGGAGATATTTTAAACCCTAAAATTAATGATAAGGACAATTGAGATTCACTAGTTGGAAGAAGATACATTGTTAATCCGAAATTAACATTAAGGATAATTTAAAGGGTAACTTACGAAATTTCATATGTTTAGGAGTTAATGACTTAGATATACAATAGTTTGTAATATTATAAATTTTACCAGATTTTGGTGCGTCCAGATACATGTATTTAGGGATACATGAGCTCAAAATTAGTTGTAATTTGCTCTACATACACTATATCCAAGTGAATTTCCATATATCTAGGATACATAGACAAATCTCACTTGCCTCCCCTCCATGTCGCTCACCACTCTCGAATCACACAAGATACACACAAATACATATATCTAGTGTGTATCTAGTGTGATTTGCATGTATTTGGGATACATAGACAATTCTCGCTCGCCCTCCCCCCCTCCCCCCTTTCTATTTCAGTGTATCTGGTAGCAAAAGAATATGTATCTAGGTGTATAAAACATGTATCCAGGTGTATCTGACTTGAAATCTAGTATGAAATTATTAAATAGTAATATAAAATGTAATTATTTCAAACTATAATAAGAATTAGTAAATATGATAAGAATATTCGTGTAATAATATAGTTTCTCCTAATTTAAATTTAATATGAGAAGAAAAGGCAAATTTAAATTATTTTTAGTACGTTAAAGAGCATTTTTAATCCTTTTCTGTATTTTAAAGTGACCTATAATAAGACAGACTTCCTTTACTCTTACTCATCTATTCAATTCATTAAGTTTTGCATACACATTTGCTTGTACATCAAGCAAAGAAATGTAATGATCTTGACAACCTTTGTGAATACCGAAGTGTAGTCCAATTTAAGTTTGTTTTTTTGCCATCCTCTTCTCTTTCCATTTCTTAAAGGTTAAATGATGATGGGAAACACAATCTCCTATTAAAATAATGTCTTGGCTCTTAGAATTTCTAACTTTCAATTTCATGTAAACTATTGATTATATACTCTAATAATTTACTACTACTTGATTACTGGTGTGCTAAATTATAGATGATGGTTACCGCACCAAAAAGAAAGTAAATTATTACTACTTCTTATGTAATGATTTTATAGTATTGATATTGCTCATATATATGCTATACTATTTCTCAGTGTAAATTTATTTGTTTTACTTCTTTTTTTTAGTTTGCTTTAAAAAACATCTTTCTTTTGGCAATTTTTAAATTTTAACTTTTCATAATGACATATTTAAATCACAAAATTAAAAGATATTTTGATACATTTTACATATCTTTCGTTTAAGATCATAAAATTCAAAAGACTTTCTTATTTTTCTTAAACTCCGTATCAAATCAAAATCAAATAAATAAATAAATTCAAACAGAGGGTATCTTATCATTATTAGTGTAGTCTTAGGGTTTTATTGGTTCATGGAATAAGGTGAGAATTAAGTTTGGAATAAATTTATATCTTCAACCAAATAAAATATCAATTTAATTCTAAACATAATACGGGATATCCCCACCTTATTATCCCATCAAACTTAATGTCATTTTATTCCACTTCTCAAAAGAAAAAAATTAATCTAAAAATTATAATTTCAAAATTACAATTCAAACATATGATCAAGTGTGGTGTTTAATTATCATTTTAGAATCATATATAAATAAAAAATTAAACTATTCGTAACTAATCCATATATTAATAACGTTATGTAACTCTAATGATCAATCAAACAACCTCTTGTGTGTCAAAGTGTCAACGCTGTCCATATCTTCATTAATTGGATGGTTTTAGGTACCAGAGGCATAAAACAAAAGCAAAAAAAAAAAAGGGGTTATATATTTATCACTTTTCTTTTATGGATGGATAAAGTCAATTAACCTACTATCAGAACTGAATTTGACATAGATAAGATTTTATTTTATATATTTTTTTTAAATAAAGATTTAAAAATTCATAATCTACATAAAATATATTTTTTTAGTTTTCCATCCGATGTACTATATCTGCATTCGAGCCCAACTAATTCAGATCCACACTGAGTAGGGGTCCCATTCATGTGGTATCGCTTCCTATAAAAAAAAATTCATATCCAAGATTCAAACCTGAGACCTTTAGTTATAAAAAAAAAAACAATTTCATCTATTACACCGCATCATTTGGTGGTAGACGTATTGAATTGGAAAATAACACTCTTCATTTGATACGACAAAATAAATAGAACATATATAAACTAACACATCAAAAAAGCATATTATATATAAATTTTTCACTATTTCCTTTGCCAATTTACACAACTCCCCTACTTGGGTTTTGGGTCCCAGAGGAAAAAAAAAAAAGAAAAAAAAAAAAAGGGGTTATATATTTATCACTTTTCTTTTATGGATGGATAAAGTCAATTAACCTACTATCAGAACTGAATTTGACATAGATAAGATTTTATTTTATATATTTTTTTTAAATAAAGATTTAAAAATTCATAATCTACATAAAATATATTTTTTTAGTTTTCCATCCGATGTACTATATCTGCATTCGAGCCCAACTAATTCAGATCCACACTGAGTAGGGGTCCCATTCATGTGGTATCGCTTCCTATAAAAAAAAATTCATATCCAAGATTCAAACCTGAGACCTTTAGTTATAAAAAAAAAAACAATTTCATCTATTACACCGCATCATTTGGTGGTAGACGTATTGAATTGGAAAATAACACTCTTCATTTGATACGACAAAATAAATAGAACATATATAAACTAACACATCAAAAAAGCATATTATATATAAATTTTTCACTATTTCCTTTGCCAATTTACACAACTCCCCTACTTAAACGTGGTATAACAACTAATTTTGATGAACCACTTGTTAATTTGACTTAACAATACAAATGTAAAGAATAATAATAAAAAAAAAACATGTACCCTCCCCCCCACCCCCACCCTCTTAATTTTAAGAACAACGTTGATTTCTACCAGGTCCACCATAATAAAAATAATTACCCCAAACACGATTAATCCCACCTTGAATATCATAACAATTAGGATGATCAGCTAATACTTTGAGATTAGATAATGGTATTAAACTATTATCCCAATCAACCACTTGTAAATTTCTAAAATAAGATGCTTTTCCAAAACCTTCACCAGCAAAATGTCCACTTCCCATTTGTGTTGATGTATGAAATCCATTTCCTCTACTATTCACTATTTCACCTCCAAATTGTATCATACTTGCTGAACCTCTAAGATGTGTGAACAAAAATGATGGCCAATATCCTACTAATACTCCTGATCCAAATTCTAACCACCAATGTCCATGTTTTGGATCCTGCATACAACAAATAATTGTAAATGTGTGAGTGCGCTTTCAGCTATTTTTCTTAACCTGTACGTAAAAAGCAGCTTGTAACACCTATCATAGTCTCAGTAAAATAGCTAATTATGGGTATGTACTACGCATGATTAATGACCCTCATAGTATCAAAATTTACATTTTTTTTGGAGTTGAACTTTGAAAAACACATTTGATCATAAAATTTTGAAATTCAAATTGAAACTGAATTTCAGAGTTTTCAAGAATTCAAAAAACAACAATAATGTGTTTTCATGTTTTCCACTCCAAATTAATTATAAAAAGTTCAAAAACAACTCTAATTTGCATTTATGGTCAAACACAACTATTCAAATATCTGTCATTTTGAAGAAAAAAAACTATTTTAAAAAAAAAAAATCATAATGAAACAAGACCAAACGTCTTAGCCTATTTCATTACAATCTACTAACAAACATATAAAGAGTTCATGGTTCAAGGGTGAGAAACAACAATATATTCAATATAATCTCACAAATAGAGTCTGAAGAAGGAGCTGAGAAAAGTAGAATGTATGCCAAACTTATTAGGTATTTTGCGTACATATAAAGAGGCCTAATTGATCGTGTTTTAGTAAAAAGAGAAATAAGAAAGTTTTTTAATTGGAATTAATGCCACAAATTAATTTGATAATTAAAGCAAGGTTAACTAAAAATACAATTTGAGATTTAGAGAGCTAATTATAAAGTGAAAAATAATAACAAGTGGATGGGTCAGAGAAGGCTTTTGCTTGGTAAAGAAGAGTCTAAGAGAATCTTACAAAGTGGGGGAAAAAATTAAAAGCACAAACAAAATGATTGTTTCCACTGAAAAAAAAAATACGATGAATGAAACTTTAAGATTCCACCTTAGGTAAAAATTAATACATACACATGCAAGCATGATGTAAATTCATGTCAAATACTTTTTCTTTTTTCCTTTTTCATTCTTTTATTTTAACCATTATAGTTCTTTTATTTTTGATTAATAAAGCAAAATTTATTTGATGAATCACATATATTAAATGATTAATAGTCATTTTGCATTTTCTAGTATGAATAAAACTAAAAGATAAAAGTATGAAGAGAAGATTAAAAGAAAAGGCAAGAAGAAAAGAAAAAGAAAAAGAGAGAAGACAATAACATCGATTTTAGTTAAAGATTAGTACCCCTTTAAAATGAACCTCCTTAGTTGCTTAATTTTAATTTAAAACACATTTCATTGGGGAAAAGAATTGCTAAGAAATTAATGAAAATGTGTTTTTGGAAGAAATAAAGGAGATATTTAGAAATGATGTTTATGTTGGGTGCGCGAATTAATTCCTCACATTGGAAGTTGAAAAGGAAAAGAAACTATTCATATATTCATATATAAGGTGTAGAATTCTTGAAGCCTTTTGGAAAAATCGTGCGCCTTTATCCAAGCGGACAATATCACACCATGTAAGAGTATCTTGAAACTATTTTGGTCCGCAACAACTAGTTGTATAAGAGTCAATGATTCAGTTAGACGAGTAAAGATGACAGAGTGACGGCGTAGGGGTGTGGCTATAAGGTCTTTTTACCCATTGTCTATTGGGTCGGTGCTAGTTCAAAGGGAGATTTTTTAGACCCGTGAACTAATTTCCACATCAAATTTTTTTTAAAAAAAAACCTACATATATAAAATATAAAATTTGGCCTTTTGAAAAAATCGTACGAATTAAAGTGCAAGTAAAGCCCCAATTTATTTCTTTCTGTTGTATAGAGAAATGTAATTACCTTCCAAATCATGATGCTAATATCATATTGACCACCATTATAAGAGGATGTTGGAGAAATTGCTGCCCCAATTGCTATTCTATTATTTGTCTGAACAAATCCTGAACACAATAAATTATAGCATCCTGTGGCTTGGTATGCATCACTCTGAAAAAATAAATCATTTAAACAAAAATTAATAAATAATTCAATAGTTTTACTTTAATTTTTATTTTTTTATGATTTGCCTGATTAAATCAGAATTCACACCAGGAAGTCCCACTTAAAACACTCCCTAACAGAGGCGACTCTGTACCCAATGGGCTCGAACCCGAGATCACTGATTAAGGATATGAAGAAATACTTAACAGTTAACACTCCACCCCAACCTTAGTTGGTTATAGTTTTACTTGAATTAATAGATGATGTCAATGAATTAAAAATACTTACAGTCCAATAGGTGAAGAACCTTGGATAATTGTCACCATATAACTCTGGGCTTACCTGTTATAATTAAATGAAATAATTTAGAAAACTATATATTGTAAATGCTGATAATACAGAAAAAGATTTGTTGATATTGAAAGGTAGCTGAAGATTTAATGGCATGCTTTAAATGACACTAAAGAAAATGGTTCACTCTATTAAGTACTATCCTCTATTTCAGTACATGTCACATTTAAATTCAAGAAACCGCGTTTTCCATCAAAGTATCCAAATATAATATATGATCGACATCTTCATGCACTGATTTATCATAATAATTAATAAGAGACGGTAACACCTATGCCATAGGATGTATCGCTTCTTTCTAGGGTCTTTCATTCACCAACGCAGACTAACTATATTGTTAGGTAGTGACTACACTTTCTAAAGACAAGGTTATTCATATTTTGATTCGAGTTATCATATCAGACTTGATATGAAAAAGTATTTATTTATCGTGCGCGGAGCACACACATAATATAAAGTCAAGAAATAAATAAGAACATACCTGCCAACCAGCTTCAATTGTATTAAGATCATCACCAAATGAACCAGAAATAACCCACATTTGTGATAAACTAAACTCATATTGATTGGTAACTTTAGGTGCCCATACATTTATACTTGCTTTTGCACCATAATATTGATCTCCAGTTACATATCCTACTGCATGCTGTTTTTTCCAAAATAAAAAAAAAATGTTAGAGGGGGTAAAAAATATTTTAAAAATTAAGGCTTATTAATTGCTTTATAAAATTAATTAAGAGGAAAAATAATTTAAATAAATTAGTATTTTATTTTGTGAGGAGAAATAAATGGGGTATCTTAAAAATGCAATTCTTGATTTTTGATGAAAAAGTTTATGTGACTATTATTTGCATATAGAAAAAGATGAACGGAAATGAAATTAATGAAACTAAATATGGAAAAAAGAAAAAAAAAACATGAAAGTCGGCATGAACCAAAAATAGTAACTTGACAAAGCATTTCATAACAAAAAAATGTTAAAAGTAACAACTCATAAAAAAATCACTTAAAGTTCTTGAAATTTTATTCTGAAAATACAATAGTTTGATATGAAAATAAATCCATTTTGAAATAAAGTCAAAAAATGTTTAATTCTAATATTGTTCAAGACTCCTTAAAAATATTATCACATCCTTGCCAGATCCTTCAAAACTGCACTATACTTTCAGAGGATCCGACACGCATTAAAATATATTTTTGAAGAGTCTGAACAACGTAAGTTTAATTAGGAAAAAACAAACCTCATGGCCATTACTAGTAGTGTCTCTACGAACTGGTCTTTTAATTTTTCTACCAAATCTTCGAATAGAACTAGCTCTTAGAATGTCTTGTTCTTTTGTTCTTCTAACTGGAATTGTTCCTTCTGGACATGTTTCACCAGACATGCTCCAAAGTTGAAAATTTTCAAATTCCATTGAATTTATGTTGTGTCCTGATGATCTTGGCCTCTCAGCTAGCTCCTATGATAAAAAAAACATTTTGAAATCTACGGTACAAATCTAAAAAATATCGAAACGAATGAGATTCCTTCACCCTTAATCAAGAGTCTCAAGTTCGAGCCTTCAGAATAGAGAAACTCTAAGTAAAAAGTGTTTCCCTTTATGGAAAAGATGAGCTACAAGAAAAATTCAACCCTCTATGGACTTGACTCAATGCAAATCTTGATTAGTCGAGTCAGTAAATAAAAAGAGATGATTGGTTTACCAATGGTTTTTGGCCTTTTAACTGAGGATGATCGAAAGCAGGTTGTTGATGTGATAATACACAATCTATAAGATCTCCATCAGGACTCTACATCACAAAAATTCAGAGAGTTATTATTAATACAAGAAGAAAAAACAATAAATGATGAGATAAAAAAATGGAATTGGGAATTACCTTAATTGTCTTGATTGCAGGTTTATTGATTTTCATGAGATGTGATTTAATGATTTTCATGTCATCACTTGGGTTAAAAGTTTGGTTGAATTGTTCTAGTGATGACAAAACAGGACAAACAGAGAAGAGGAAGAAAACAAAAATGTAAATGATTGGTGAAATATTCTTGGAATATCTAGAAGCCATAACATGAATTTTTGTGGAATTGTAAGTTCTTGTTTCTTCTTCTTCTTGTAATTCTTGATCTTCTTCTTGTGTTGTTGTTGTTGTACAATAACATTGGCATTGTCTTGTTGTGTAATGATGAACAAAATACCAATTATCCATAATTACCACCACACACAATTGAGCTACAATTCAAGAAAATCTCAAAAGGCCTAGTACAACATGTTCATGACTATTTTTCACTAATACCAAGAATTCTCAAAACTCTAGAAAATTTTTTTAAAAAAAAACTATATACTATAATGGAATTATAATTCTCTTCTTCTTCTCTTTGTCTGACTAACAGCAACTCCTAGGCATGAGCTAATATAAAATGTACAAGAATAATGGGTTGTGCACCTGTTTTTTTAGAGTTTCAATTTAACTCCATGTGGGTTGTGGACAAATAAATACTACTCTATTTAGTTGTGATCAAGACATGTAGTACTAGTACTTTTGTAAAAAAAATTATTATTTAAAAAAAAATAAAAAATGAAGAGGGAATTAATTGAGTAGAGAGAGGGCAGACTGAAATATGAGCTTCTTGGAGGATGGAGTTTGGTGTGGGGTTTGAGGGATGGGGGGTGGGGTAATGGGAGGAGTGTTTCCAGTCTCCAATACAAAGACTGAAACTTTAGCTTTTCTATGTCAAATTTTATACTCGTTCATATTACTTATCACTTTTCATTTTGTATGAAAAATCATAAATAAAAAAATAATTTTACGAATGTCCTCTTAAATTTTTTTTGAAAATTTTACAAATAAATATGAATATTTTAAAAAATTAAGTAAAAATATTATAAGTCACAATAATTTTTAATTCAAAATATTTAGAAGATATAAAATATGATCAAAGAAAATTTTATATTAATTCAATAATTCAAAAAGGTGTAACATAAATAGAAACAAAAGTAATGGTTTCATATTGTTGAATTTGAAAAGTGGCAGGACTTATTTTGAAATAAATACTTTTATTAAAATGACATTTATTTTGAGACGGAGGAAGTCGGATAAGGGGTGTGGGGTTTGTGGTTTCTATTATTCTTTGCTTGGTGTTTGAAGACAGATAGGAATTAGAATTACACTTCATTCTGAGGGTTTCAAAGTTCTTTGCTTTAGGTGTTTCTCTTTCTCACTTCCCTAGATGTTCTTTCTGTCAGCTTGTTGCTATTTTATTTTTTACCTTCATTCCAAATTATTATTATTATTATATTCAGAATGAGTTTTAATTTTTTTATAGATGGATAATTTATTTATAGATATAATCAGATCACTTAAGCGTAATAATCCGTTCAAAAATAATATAAGAGAATTTAAAAAAAAAAAATAGAACGTCACAACTAAATTTGAATATGTGACAAAGTAAATTTTGAACCCACTTTGCTACTTTACTACTTATAATATTTTCTTATATTAAGAGGATTTATCAATTTTATATATAAGACTAAAGCAAAAAATATTTTTGCTTCATTTGCACGGTATTAAGTATTAAGTAAATATATATATATATATATATATATATTTCTGTTTGGGTTGCTAACTTGTCTTTTTAGAAGTTGTCGTTTTCTGGAGAAAATAAATTGTTTATAACTTATAAGTCGGAAGTCACCCTTCAGATTTAAAAAAATAAACCGATTATTTTTATCGCAACTTTCATATAATTTTTAGATATTTTAATTTTTTTTAATTTATATTATCTTTACGTTATTTTTAAATGTAAAATAATATTTTTGAAAATAAAGAATTTTGTGTCCAAAATTTTAAAAAATAATTAATCAAAATCCAAACAATATTATATAAATTTTAAAAGTTAAAGAATGTTTTGCAAGACTGTGTTTGCCTTAATCAGAGATTTCAGATTCGAGTCATGAGTATAAGAAAATTCTTGATAGGGAACGTTTTCTCTCAAATGGGCCATGTACGACCCAAATCCGAATTGTCGAACTCCAATACCGATACCTAATACTATATGAGAAATAAAAAATAAATAAATTAAGAGCTAGAGAGATGAATTGAGTATTTATTCATTCGTCTCAAAATACTTGTCGTCCTTAATAAAAATATATGTCTCAAAATATACTGATCATTTGAGAAGTTTACGATAAAATTAACTCTTTTTACTTATTTATCTGATTTTTTTAGTAATAATTTGAAAATTATATCTTAAGTCGTAAATAAAAATAAAAGTAGCTATCTCTTGTAATTGATACTCATATTTCTTAAAATCGTATAACAGAAACACGATAAATATTTTAAGACGGAGGAATCAAAATTAAGAAGGCACGCGCGCCTGTTAAATATGCATGTGCATGCGCGGCCCTTTCGGGCTCCGTTCTTTTCCTTCTGTGTGTATGGGACACCTCGATAAAAAACAAGTAAATTTAGTCCTCATTTGTCTATTAATTCAATTTATTTTATTTTATTCTTAATAAATTATCTTATATCATAGTAATATTATAACTTGTTTAAAATTATAAGTTCTAAGAATAACTTTGGTATGTGCAAGATTTTTTTCCAAATTTTGTTGTTAATTTTCATACTTGATCAAACAACAATCATATAAAATAAAATGAAGTATTAGTCTTTATTGGATTTCATTAATTAATAAAAGGGTACTGTTAAGAACTTATCTACCCTCGATATTTAAATAAATTAGATAATTTAACCTTGTTAGTTAAATTTAATATGAGAATACATACACATCACATAATTATTGTTAAATAATCGATATATATATATAAATTAGTATCTTACATTAATTTGTTTGATATAAACGTTAGGTATGGATAATTTTTTATTGAGCATTACTTGTAGATCAAAATAGAATTAGAAAATAACCATTATAACAGAGGATGAACCGACAAGTACAAGTCTAATAGAAGGACTGACCACTTCCTTTTGGGTTGAGAACTTCTTGAAGAGAGGGTACATATGATATCTTAGTTCAATTTCATATCGTAATAAGGGAGAAATGTGATAAGTTTTATAAGGCATAATAAAAATTTACATGATATGCATCTTTTTGGACTCGATAATGGTGTAGCCCGATAGACAAATTTGTAATATGTCTATTGGGCCAAAAGGATTATAGGTTTAAATCGTGACAAATATAATATCAGAGACTTACACTTTCTTATATAATGATGGGTCAAGGCTTAACGACGAAACTGAACCTCATAGGTCGAGAGTGTATGTGACACCCATGATCAGGGGCGGAGCGACGTGCATGAATTGGACATTCTTCGTTCAAAAAAAATATCGTATATACAAGAAAAATGATACACGAAGTGATTAAATAACATATTTTGAACACTCTTGACACAATAAGCTCTTATAGCCCAACGGTTTCAGACATCTTGAATGTGTTTTAGACGCCTTGAATGAACTAGTGCTCGCGTGTTTGAATCACTAGCAGAATTTTTTCCCCTTTTTTTAAAAAAGCTTTTGTTGTGCATTTTTATTTTTATTTTTTGGATTGAAGTTCCTATAGGTTTATTTGAAAAAAGTATTGTAAAAGATTATCCCGGAGGATTAATTAGCTCGTGTAAGAGAGACGAGGCCTATAAGAAAGAGGGAGAAGCCACTTTCCAACAAGTATTATTTAAGAAATTAAATAAATACATATGAATGGAGAGGAAATTGAAATCTTAAATCTTTGGAACACCCCAATTTACATATAATAACAACTAGTATATGTCTTTATCATTACAACGTGCACTAGAGATTGGGCCAAAAATTTTAATTTATGAATTATAAATCATAATTTAATTTACTTATTAAGTTTTTGATGAAATTATTTATAGATATCAAAATAAATTTTTAATATTAATATAAAATTTTAAATATAAATTATTGAGTTATACTGAACCATAATTTACATTCGCTTCTGATGGCGCTATGTGAGGTAACTTTTTGTTTTATCTAACATTATACTCCCTCTGTCCCTAATTACTTGTCCACTTTTGAATTGACACATCTATTAAAAAATCAATTAATGACATAGTGAGTTTACTATTTTACCCCTATTAATTATGAAGTGGGTGAAAAGTTTTGTATTTTTCAAAGTAATTAGTCATTTAATTGAGGGTATAATAGGTAAAAAAAAATTGTCCTTTCTTGATTTGTCAAAATGGACAAGTAATTAGGGACAACTATAAAAAGGAAAAGTGGACAAGTAATTAGGGACAGATGGAGTATTATTATTGTATCTTTCAAATTAGTTTTCAAGTTTATTAAAACTATATACGAATATTACAGTAAAATATATATTATATATATTTTTTATTATTTTAAAAAATATATAATTCATTATGACCAAATAAAAATGAACTAGGGAGTAGTCAATTTAGAAATTAGTGCAACAATCTTCTTTCACGTAAAACTAAATCACATTTTTATTTTAACTATATGAAAAAGAAGGTCGCAAAGGACAAGAAAGGGATAGTTACTGTTAAAACTTTCTTTTATTTAATAAAAAATACTTCATCCGTCCCATTTTATGTGAGCTAGTTTAACTCGGCACGGAGTTTAAGAAAGAAAGAAAAACTTTTAAAATTTGTGTCCAAACTGAATGATAGAAATTTGTGTGGCTGTAAAATTTTTCATTAAGGGTAAAATAAATATTTTATAGTTAAATTGTTACTTAATATAAAAATATATTATTCTTTTTGGGATTGACTAAAAAGGAAAGTAAGTCACATCAATTGAGAGAGGGAGTAATATTCTTTTGTTCCATTTTATAACATAAATCTTTGGGAAGGTAAATAGTTCTACCTTTCACTTCAAATTTTTTTATTCAATTTTTTCTAAATACTTTAATAAGAAAATATGATAATCTTAAACTTTATGTAGTTCAACTCGAAACAATAAACTTACTAAAAATGATTTTTACTAGCAATTGATAAAGAGCTATATTTTTTATCGATATAAATGAATTGTCATTAGATTTAATATTACTATAAATTTTAGGGATATTTACAAAGAATGTTATTGCCACTAGCTAAATATACATATTTAATGATAATTAAAACTATTATATTAATTAATTGTTACTCAAGATTATTTTTGTTGTAGTGATTTGATCCTTCCATAGAGATTACTTCCTCTGTCCCTAATTACTTGTCCACTTTTTCTTTTTTAGTTGTTCATAATTACTTGACAATTTCTATAAATCAAGAAAGGACTTTTTTTTTACCTATTATACCCTCAATTAATTACTTTGAAAGAAGTAAAACTTCTTGAAAATCTTAAGTTTTTAATTCATTCACTTCATAATTAATAGGGGTAAAATAGTAAACTCACTATATTAATCATTATTTCTTAATAGATGTGTCAATTCAAAAGTGAAAAAGTAACGAAGGACGGAGGGTGTTATCTTGTTATAACATTGATGCCAGTTTTTGATATCATTAAGGGGAGTTTGGTATGTTGGACATGCGTAAATAGATTAGATAGGATTGTTTTATTTCTTATTTAATTATTAATTTTAAGATAATTAAGTTATATCAAAATTAATAATTAGTATCAAAATAAGTTATTAACATTTTTTATACCTTATTTGATTATCAATTCTAAGATAATTAAGTTATATCATAAATAGTAATTAGTATCGAAATAAGTTATTAATTATGTCAGAAGGTCAAATAATAATATTTTGATACTCCCGAAGTTCCTCGCACCCCTTTTCACTAAATAAGATAGAGGGATCAGATGTGGTGCGGCAAAGAGAGGTTCTCTTTCCTTAATTAAAGGTCTCGAATTCAAGTCCTGATATGTAAAGGTCCTTGATAGGAAGCACTTCTCCACAAATGAAGTCCTACGCGATACAAAATTAAATAGTCAAACTTTAATAAAGATATCGGATGAAAAAAAATTAGAGGATACACACTCCTAATTGTTTAAAGAAAACCAGAAATAGGCCAGAAATAACATAGGCATTCCTTAAACTACAACAATTATTGTCAGATATGATTATGTCTGATCATCAACTGCACAAATTTAGGAATGAGATAATATTTTTTTGCTGTCTACATTTGATGATTAGAAATGATAAATGCTTATATCATTAATTTATTTATCTTTGTATAAATACAGTATATACTACTTCTCTATTTTAAATATTTATTTTAGACCTTACTTATACAATTTTCTATTATAGTCTGGTTGATCTAACTTTTAAAATCCGCTTATTTTTATCACTTTGAAAAATAGCCGTTTTTATTTATTTAATCAATTTCAAATGTACTTTTATCATTATTAAAATAGCATTTTATTGCTTGATTGAATTTTCAAAAAAGTGGTTCCACGAAAAAAAGTAATTTTTTAGCTTATGCCAACTTCTAGTACTGTACAAAATCACTTATTTTGTTTCTATAAATTAGGTCAAACACCTCAATCTTTTAAACTAAACATCTTTTTGAAAAACATTAGCTTTAATTTCTCAAAAATTATGTAACCTAATTATTTTGAATTAAGAAATCATTTCATTAAAGAAAACAGCTCAAAAATCTTCATGACTGCATGGCTTCATAATGATTAACACCATGGCGCTAATTGTTATGATACTCAATTAATATTCTAATACTGCAAGATTTCATATTAAATACCTTAATTAAACAGGTAATATATAAACAATACGAAAGTTATAAAAGTAGGGAAAAATTTCCCTAAAAGTTGATCGAAAGGCTGTTAAAGTCCGAATTGCTTTCTGAAGAGGGGACATCAATTAGGTTTTTTGAGCAAGAGAGGGCCAGTACCCCATAATTACAAGACCAATGTGGGGTTTAAGTTGGGTTAAATTAGCAAATAGTCTTTATTCAACATATGTAATTGATGAAAATAATTACTATATGAAGGAACTTTAAAGGAAAAATAATCTAATTAGACAAACATTCCTATCATATTTACTAATTCTCTCTATAGTTTAAAATAATTACATATTGTTTCACTAATTAATCATTTCATATTAAATTTCAAGTTTAATACACCTAGATACACGTGTTTTTGCTACCAGATACATTAAAAATAGGAAGAGAGGTAAGCGAGAGAAGGAGAGAGTCGAACGAGAGAAGAAGAGAGGTGAGTGAGATCCCCAGATACATGAGAATCTCACTAGATAAATGTATATGGTATATCTGATATAGGGAAAGAGGAGAGTGAGAGCGAAATGGGAGAGAGGCGAGTAAGAGAGTCAGATACATGTGAATTCACGTGGATACAATCTATCTAGAACAAATAACACCTAATTTTGATCTCATGTATTCAAGATACATGTATCTAGACGTATTTAGACACACCAAATACATGTGTCCAAAGTCCAAAATCAGGCAAGATTCGTAATATTGCAAACTAACGTGAATCTAAGTAATTAGCTCCTAAACTAGTAGGATTTCTGTAAGTTGCCCCTTTGTAAATTTCACAGGTAAATTTCAAATTTTATATATATATATATAGACCCAATATATGTTATTTTATTTGTCTCAATTTATGTGGCACTTATACATTTATGAGAGTAACTTTTTTATATATTGTTAATTATTGTAATCTATAGTACTTTTTACGTAATTTGCAAATAATATATTTGTCTCAATTTATGTGATACAAATGAAATTTTGAGAGTCAACTTAACAATTTTTTTAAAAAAATAAACAATCAAATAAAATATTTTAAGTTGTTAATTATTGTGATTTATAGTACTATTTTTTCATAATTTTTAAATACATAATATTTTATTATTATTATTATTATTATTTTAAAATACATAATATACTAAAGAGGAAAGTAAAATAAATAAATTTGAAATGGACATAGTACTAATTAAATATATATAGATGAAACTGAAATTGAAGGACAAATTAATCAATTCACCGATTGACCCTAAGCAGTTCACATTCTCTTCCAGTTACTTCAACGATTCTATGAAAAGAGGTTGAAAATCGCATTTTGGGAAATCTTTCTTCCCGGTGAAGCGTCTTGGAATCTCATTGTCTCAATTTATGTAGCACATATAAACTTAGGAGAGTCAATTAAATTTTTGTATATTTTTTAAATATTTTAATTTCTTAATTATTGCAATTTATAAGACTTTTTATATAATTTATCAATAATATATATTATTTTCTTTGTCCTAGTTTATGTGACACAATTGAAATTTTGAGAGTCAATCAAATTTTTAACATTTCTAAAAAATATTTGAAGTTGTAAATTATTGAGATTATAGTACTTTTTTTTGTTGGTAATTTTCAAATACACAACACCCTGAAAAGAAAAGTAAAATAAATAAATTAAAACGCAGAAAACACTAAATATAAATTGAGGAGATCTCTGTAGTGCCACTTTTTTCATAATTTATAAATTCATAACATACTAAAAATAAAAGTAAAATATATAAATTAAAATGAAGAAAACACTAAATATAAATAGAGGAAATTCAAACAGAATGACAAATCGGTCAATCAACTAATTTACCCTACGTTGCGGATTCCCTTCTATATAATAGTGTAATATCCTAAAAATTTTCTTATAAAATTTAAAATTGTACAATAATAGCTATTATTTTCAACCCGAAATGACAAACCAATATTAGAATTTTGGAAGGAAAAAAAATGATTGAGAGGGTATTTGACCTAAAGCTTATATGTTTGACCTAAACAAACGTGAATCTAAGTAATTAGTTTCTAAACTAGTAGAATTTCTGTAAGGTATCCCCTTTATAAATTTCAAATTTTATATATACTAGATATAAGAGTCTGTGCAAGTATGAACCCAATATATGTTACTTTATCTGTCTCAATATGTGGCACACATACATTTATGAGAGTAATTTTTTATATGTTGTTAATTATTGTAATTTATAGTACATTTTACATAATTTGCAAATATTATATGTTACTTTATTTGTCTCAATTTATGTGATACAAATGAAATTTTAAGAGTTAATAAAAAAAATAAAAAATATTTTAAATTGTTAATTATTGTAATTTATAATACTATTTTTTTCATAATTTTTAAATACATAACATACTAAAGAGGAAAGTAAAATAAATAAATTGAAATGAACAGAGTACTAATTAAATATAAATAGATGCAATTAAAGCAAAAGGACAAATCGATCCATTCACAGATTGACCCAAGGCATTTCACATTCTCTTCTAGTTACTTCAGTTTTCTTAATTTATGTGGCACAGATTAACTTAGGAGAGTCAATCAAATTTTGTATATATTAAAAATATTTTAAATTATTAATTATTATAATTTATAAGACATTTTATATAATTAATCAATAATATATGTTATTTTCTTTGTGCTAGTTTATGTGGCACAATTGAAATTTTGAGAGTCGATCAAATTTTTAATAATTTTAAAAAATATTTAAATTGTAAATTATTTAGATTGTAGTACCATTTTTTTCTGGTAATTTTCAAATACATAATATACCGAAAAGAAAAGTAAAGTAAATAAATTAAAACGAAGAAAACACTAAATATAAATTGAGGAAATCTTTGTAATACCACTTTTTTCGTAATTTTTAAATTCATAACATACTAAAAATAAAAGTAAAACAAATAAATTAAAATGAAGAAAACACTAAGAGGAAATTCATACAAAATGACAAATCGATCAATTGACTTACTTGCCCTAAGTTGTGGATTCCCTTCTATATAATAGAGTAATACATATCCTAAAATTTTACTTATAAAATTTAAAATTGTACAATAAGCTATTATTTTCAACCCGAAATGATTAAAACAAATAATAGAATTTTGAAAGGAAAATAAATTATTGAGAGGGTATTTGACCTAAAGCTTATATGTTGGTCATATTTTGATTTATATTATAAGTGGTAAGAAAGGTATAAATTTAGTAAAAAGAAGAAGAAAAAGAACAAGAATTTATTCCACTTATCCTTATAGAGAGCTAATTAGCTTTTTAGATAGGTATACAACAAACAGTAAGATTAACTAACTAATTATTGTAAAATATATAGGATACATGAATGATGAAATTAGGTATTGTTAGGTCAACACATGCTATACTTTTATTTTTAATCAAAATTTTGAAGAAAAAAATATAATTCTTTCAATGACAATCTTTTAAGATCACAAAATTAAACATTATTTTGATATATTCTTCATATCTTTAGTTTAAAGGCTATAAATTATTATATTTTTACTTTTTAAACTCCATACAAAGTCAAAACAAAATAAATAAATGAAAACAGAAAGAATATAATTTTTTTTACACAAATCTCATGGTCTTAAGTACTAATTACATTATATCCCAACTATTTTTTCAAATTACAAAAATCTCTTAAATTTGCTGGAATCCGGATACATCCCAAAACGTCCCGATACATCGCATCTCAGTTTCAGATACTTCACTCAATGTCCCGATACATCGCGTCTCGGTTTCGGATACATCACTCAATGTCCCGATACAATGCGTACATCCCGATACATAGCGTAAAGTGATGTATTAGACCGATACATCCCGTAAAGTAATGTATCCGAAAATAGAAGAGTAAGAATTTTTGTAATTATTTCAAATGTAGAAAATCTTAAAGCATATAGTAAAATAAGTTGTATATTTAGATAATTTTCCTAAGAATATTACATTGTTGATTGATGGGTCCTTAGTGGATCCACAAACAATTTTGGCCCAGGAGGACAAAATTATATACCATAGGTCCCAAATGTGGCACCCCAGCAGTCCAACTAGAGGTGTTGGTTTGACCAACGTTGTTTTAAGAGATGATTATAGGTCTTCCATAATTTGATCATATATATATATGCTATCTACACATAATATGTATATTAATAGTGTATATTAACTGTCCCAACAATATATATCTATAATTTTTCCATTATTTTACCCGTTACCCATAATTACCCAACAACAAGAACCGAAGGTACATTTTAATTTTTAAGCCTCAAATTAAGTCCTTAGCATTATCTTGAGAATAATGATTAAAGAAGGACCATTTTATAGAATTTAAATCCACTTTTATAAATGTAGTTTAAATTATTTATTTATTTTTTAAAAGAAAAATCTTAGCTTAGTCATTACTTTGCTGTATTTCCTTGACTTAAAAAGAAGAAGTAAAAATAAATAAATTGTAGTAGTTTAAAGGATACTCTTGACCTTTTTATCATATCTTATCCCATTTGAAGAATTGCCATGAAATTTTGGAAACTAAAACTAACTTTACGCAGGCGATAGAAGTACCTTTCGTATTTTTATATGCTAATGTTGAGAATGCGCTTCTAAGATACTACTATCAAAACTTTTAAGAATTTAATAAGAGTATCCGGATAAAAGGTGAATTTTACTAAATATGTTATTTTCTTTAGTAAAAAATAGGGGAAAATAATCAAATACCCCACAAAAGCAAAATAATTACAAACATATACCCTTTACATTCATACCCTACTAAACAATTAACTATATACCTCCTTACTAATTTCGCTTAACTGATACTAAATTAGTATATATATATATATACACACTGTATTGGTATCATTAAGGCTGATAATTTCGTTGAATTGATACTAAATCAGTATATATATACTTTACTGGTATCATTAAGGTTTCTTGTTAAGAAATTACTCATTAGTCAATGATATTATAAGAGTATATATGTATTTTGTTGTGGTATCATTAAGGTTTCTTATAGTATCATTGACTAATGAATAATTTATACAGTAAGATTGATATTTTTTATTTAAATAAAGTTATATCTATTTAATATCTTTTTTTTTTAATTTCACATTATTTATTTATTTTCAAATATATTTTTAAAAAATTGACGTAATATTCACATGCAACACAAATATACTAAACTAATAACAATAATTATGGGCCCATGTATAATTTAGTACATCATGGGCAAAAATCTTAGTATGACTATAATTATCGACTTATCGTGATTGTTTTCAATTGAACAACAATGCCATGAGGGAATTGCGGGATTAAAAATCTTGTAATCATGACAAAATAGAAACAAGAAGTCTGACCATTGAATTATCTCTTTTTTGTTTTTTATTTTATTTTATCTAACATAATTTGATTCGATATAGTATTTTTTAAGTAATTTTATGATCTTAGATATTAAAAATAAATAAATATTTTAAAATTAAATTATTTTTAAATATATAAATATATGTTACTTTTTTCAAAACAGGCTAATAAAAAAATGAAATAAATAAAGTAACTATTAAGATGAGCGGGTATATTCTTATTTGAGAGAAGTATTGAAAACACCTCTAAACTTGACGTGAATTATTAGTTTTGTCCCCGAACTATTGACAACTTTAAATGCTCTCCTCCCCCTACTTGACTAACTGAACTCAAATACACTCTTGATCTTGTCACATAGTGAAATATACCCTTAAAGTGTTTTCAACACTTCTATCACATTTTTATTAAGAGCTCCTACAAAGAGTTTGAGACCACTTGATATGCCATGTGGCATATCAGAAGTTTATTTAAGTTGAGTTAGTCAAGTAGAAAAATAATTTTAATGCTGTCAATATTTCTAAGATAAAACTAATGCCTAGTCAGGGCCGGCTCTTGCCTATAAAATTTTAGGCATTGGCTAAATTGGGGGCCTCAAATTTTTATAAATAAAAAATTATGTATCTTAACCCCATTCAAATAGAAGAAATTAAGGAAACATTGTTTTGGATTCTTACATTTTCTTCGTTAACACTCACATTATTTATCCTTTGTAACTCTTTTTGCACTCTATTTCTTCAAATCTTTGATAGTTAGAGTAATACACTCTCAAAAATATGAATCAATAGTCGAAAAAGTGTTTAACAAAGTGCATTACAAATTATTTTTTAAAATTTATTTGTTAATTTTCATATTAAAGTAGGTATACCAAGTTATCAACTTTTTTGAATCAAATTCTATGATTCTAACTCTTATCTTTAAAGTTTATCAACTTATTACTTATAAAATTGTGTTAATAATTCATATAATAATTGTCTCAATAAAAGAATGTTTTCAATGTTGAATTGATAAAATCTTACTTAAAACTAATAATAAAAAAAGTAGTTTGAAATATCATTTATATAAAAGATATTAAGTAGTAATTTACATCTAGAAAATTAGAAAAATAAATAGATATAGATAAATTTATATAGATTTTAGGCCTCTAATAAAAATTTCGCTTTAGGCCACAAATTATGTTGAGCCTCCCCTGTGCCTAGTTTATGAGTCTCTTCAATACCTCTCTCTTCTACTTTTGGATGGACAAGCAAATATATTTTCATTTCGCAAGCCTAAAGGATTTTGTCCAATTATAATTATAGTAACGTGCTTAACGCAAATTAGTTTAAATTTCACCCACTTAAGAATTGGAATTTTGTGTATATTGTGATGCTTTAGATATTTCTTATTTTGGTTTCTTTCAACAATAATATTTTCTACATTCGAAAAAAAAAAGATAAAACGAAAAGCAGAAGCAATGAAGAATATAACATGCTTTGAATTGGATAAAAGATTCCTAAAAGATTGCAATATTCTAAAATTGCAAGAATATATTTACATCAAAGCATCAATGCTTGGGAATATTAGTAAAGCTGAATGATAGTTTAAAAGAGCAACCCACTCAAAACATTTACATGAAAAGAAGTGAACAGAATCATCATAAAGAATGGTGGTTATTTAACCTAACTCATTACAACAAATAAAAAATTTACCATAATTATTTAGTATTAATAACATAATTATCATTATATTATATTATAACAATATGATAAATATAGATATTTATAACTAACACTTATAACTGATGCCGGAGGTTTTAGCCATTCTTAATACAATTACATTTACTCAATTATCACTAAAAAAAAATACGACAATATATATGACGTCTGAATATTAATCAATACTCTTAATATAAATGCTAGTAAAAACTTTAACAGAATAAACTAACATTTACTCATGAATTGTCACTAAATATTTTTGCGAGAATAAATATTAGGACTATACCACTTGATGACTTGTAGCGAGTTTACAAGATAGAGCATTGTTTGGTGGGGTGAAAATTGAATTTGGTTTATAATATGATATTACACACATCACACATGTAGGTCAAATATTAAATGGACAATCTAGGGTTATAGGTCATGATATCTTCTTAGTTAATTTAAATTAGCAGAAAGGAGTTTGAAAAAGAAAGAAGTAGTATAGTAATCAATATGGTGAAGTTTAAAGGTATAATATCTGACCTCTAAAGAGTAATGTCTAGCAATGATTGTGTCTGTGAGGCATGGTCAGCTTTCTTGGCTTGATAAAAACATTTTATAAGCTAATAAAAGGGGATTTTCAAACATTATTATCAACAAAAATTAAATATTGTGGGGAAGGGGGGCATAGTCATTGAGGTATACTCGTGGCTGACCATATCCACCCAGCCAAAAAGTCCAAAGTGGAGATTTTCCTAAACCATGATTTTGGGTAGGTTATTATTAGAAAAAATATTTTTTTTTTCTTTCAACTTTATGAAGTACTAATATTTATGATTTTCTGGTCCGATTAATCTGAATTTATTTGGCAGAGAGTCTACTTAATTAAAAGAGAATCATTTTTATTAACGAGTTGCATGGTGTGAAGTAGGAGTGTTTACGAGTTGGTTTGGATCGGTTATTGGTCAAAATTAAAACCAAATCAACTTAATTGGTTTTAAAATTATCAAAATCAAACCAAACCAAATATAATATACATTTATCGGTTTGGTGATTATCGGTTTCGGTTTGGTTTGGTTCGGTTATTCGGTTATTAACCATACACAAAAATAAAAGAAACAATTCATTTAAAATGTGATAAAAGTGACAACAATCCATTCAAAACGAAAAATAGTTAGAATGACTTAAATTAC